>NC_090320.1:201798378-201975266 GCF_040869045.1 Eurosta solidaginis | reverse complement strand
AAATAAGGATCACTCCCTTTTAAAATACTCATTAACACCTTTCATTTGATACCCATATCGTACAAACAAATTTTAGAGTCAACCCTGATCCACCTTTATGGCGATATCCCTAAATGGCGTCCACCTATAGAACTATGGCCCACTCCCTCTTAAAATACTCCTTAATACCTTTCATTTGATACACATGTCATACAAACACATTCCAGGGTTACCCTCGGTTCATTTGCCAACATGGTTATTTTCCCTTATGTTGCCACCATAGCTCTCAACTGAGTATGTAATGTTCGGTTACACCCGAACTTAACCTTCCTTACTTGTTTTTATACTCAGTTGAGCAGAGCTCACAGAGTATATTAACTTTGATTGGATAACGGTTGGTTGTACAGGTATAAAGGAATCGAGATGGATATAGACTTCCATATATCAAAATCATCAGCATCGAAAAAAAATTCGATTGAGCCATGTCCGTCCTGTCCGTCCGTCTGTCCGTTACCACGATAACTTGAGTAAATTTTGAGGTATCTTGATGAAATTTGGTAGGTAGATTCCTGGGCACTCATCTCAGATCGCTATTTAAAATGAACGATATCGGACAATAACCACGCCCACTTTTTCGATATCGAAAATTTCCAAAAATCGAAAAAGTGCGATAATTCATTACCAAATATGGATTAAGCGATGAAACTTGGTAGGTGAGTTGAACTTATGACGCAGAACTGAAAACTAAGAAAATTTTGGACAATGGGCGTGGCACCGCCCACTTTTAAAAGAAGGTAATTTTGAAGTTTTGCAAGCTGTAATTTGGCAGTGGTTGAAGATATCATGATGAAATTTGGCAGGAACGTTAATTGTATTACTGTATGTCTGCTTAATAAAAATTAGCAAAATCGGGAGAACGACCACGCTCACTTTTGAAAAAAAAAATTTTTAATTCAAATTTTAAAATAAAAGTTAATATCTTTACAGTATATAAGTAAATTATGTCAACATACAACTCCAGTAATGATATGATGCAACCAAATACAAAAATAAAGAAAATTTCAAAAATGGGCGTGGCTCCGCCCTTTTTTCATTTAATTTGTCTAGGATACTTTTAATGCCATAAGTCGAACAAAAATTTACCAATCCTTGTGAAATTTGGTTAGAGCATAGCTTCTATGGCGATAACTCTTTTCTGCGAAAATGGGCGAAATTGATTGAAGCCACGCCCAATTTTTATACACAGTCGACCGTCTGTCCTCCCGCTCGGCCGTTAACACGATAACTTGAGCAAAAAATCGATATATCTTTACTAAACTCAGTTCACGTACTTATCTGAACTCTGTTTGTATTGGTGTAAAAAATGGCCAGAATCCGACTAAGACCACGCTAACTTTTTCGATATCGAAAATTACGAAAAATGAAAAAAAAATCCATAATTATATACCAAATACGAAAAAAGGGATGAAACATGGTAATTGTATTGGTCTATTGACGCAAATATAACTTTAGAAAAAAAACTTGGTAAAATGTATTGTTTTATGTTTATGTATATTAAGTAGAAGAAAATGAAAAAGCTTTGCAGGACGAAATCAAAAGCCCTTGAAATCTTGGAAGGAATACTGTTCGTGGTATTACATATATATAATAAATTAGCGGTACCCGACAGATGATGTTCTGGATCCACCCTGGTCCCCATTTTGGTTGATATCTCGAAAACGCCTTAACATATACAACTATGGGCCACTCCCTTTTAAAACCCTCATTAATACCTTTAATTTGATACCCATATCGTACAAACACATTCTAGAGTCACCCCTGGTCCACGTTTATGGCGATATCTCGAAAAGGCGTACACATATAGAACTAAGGCCCACTCCCTTTTAAAATACTCATTAACACCTTTCATTTGATACCCATATCATACAAACAAATTCTAGAGTAACCCCTGGGTCCACCTTTATGGCGATATCTCGAAAAGGCGTCCACCTATAGAACTAAGGCCCACGCCCTTTTAAAATACCCATTAACGACCTTAATTTTATACCCATATTGTACAAACGCATTCTAGAGTCACCCCTGGTCCACGTTTATGGCGATATCCCGAAAAGGCGTCCACCCATAGAACTAAGGCCCACTCCCTTTTAAACACTTATTAACACCTTTCGTTTGATACCCATATTGTACAAACGCATTCTAGGGTCACCCCTGGTCCACGTTTATGGCGATATCTCGAAAAGGCGTCCACATATAGAACTAAGGCCCACGCCCTTTTAAAATACTCATTAACACCTTTCATTTGATACCCATATCGTACAAACACATTCTAGAGTCACCCCTGTCCACGTTTATGGCGATATCTCGAAAAGGCGTACACATATAGAACTAAGGCCAACGCCCTTTTAAAATACTCATTAACACCTTTCATTTGATACCCATATCGTACAAGCAAATTCTAGAGTCACCCCTGGTCCACCTTTATGGCGATATCTCGAAAAGGCGTCACCTATAGAACTAAGGCCCACTGCCCTTTTAAAATACCCATTAACACCTTAATTTTATACCCATATTGTACAAACACATTCTAGAGTCACCCCTGGTCCACGTTTATGGCGATATCTCGAAAAGGCGTCACCTATAGAACTAAGGCCCACTCCCTTTTAAAATACTCATTAACACCTTTCATTTGATACCCATATCATACAAACAAATTCTAGAGTAACCCCTGGTCCACCTTTATGGCGATATCTCGAAAAGGCGTCCACCTATAGAACTAAGGCCCACGCCCTTTTAAAATACCCATTAACACCTTAATTTTATACCCATATTGTACAAACACATTCTAGAGTCACCCCTGGTCCACGTTTATGGCGATATTTCGAAAAGGCGTCCACATATAGAACTAAGGCCCACTCCTTTTTAAAATACTCATTAACACCTTTCATTTGATACCCATATCGTACAAACAAATTCTAGAGTCACCCTTGGTCCACGTTTATGGCGATATCTCGAAAAGGCGTACACATATAGAACTAAGGCCCACGCCCTTTTAAAATACTCATTAACACCTTTCATTTGATACCCATATCGTACAAACACATTCTAGAGTCACCCCTGGTCCACGTTTATGGCGATATCTCGAAAAGGGCTACACATATAGAACTAAGGCCAACGCCCTTTTAAAATACTCATTAACACCTTTCATTTGATACCCATATCGTACAAACAAATTCTAGTGTGACCCCTGGTCCACCTTTATGGCGATATCTCGAAAAGGCGTCCACCTATAGAACTAAGGCCCACTCCCTTTTAAAACCCTCATTAATACCTTTAATTTTGATACCCATATCGTACAAACACATTCTAGAGTCACCCCTGGTCACGTTTATGGCGATATCTCGAAAAGGCGTACACATATAGAACTAAGGCCCACGCCCTTTTAAAATACTCATTAACACCTTTCATTGGATACCCATATTGTACAAACTCATTCTAGAGTCACCCCTGGTCCACCTTTATGGCGATATCTCGAAAATGCGTCCACCTATAGAACTAAGGCCCATCCCCTTTTAAAATACTCATTAACACCTTTCATTTGATACCCATATCGTACAAACAAATTCTAGTGTGAACCCTGGTCCACCTTTATGGCGATATCTCGAAAAGGCGTCCACCTATAGAACTAAGGCCCACTCCCTTTTAAAATACTCATTAACACCTTTCATTTGATACCCATATCGTACAAACAAATTCTAGAGTCACCCCTGGTCCACGTTTATGGCGATATCTCGAAAAGGCGTCCACATATAGAACTAAGGCCCACTCCTTTTTAAAATACTCATTAACACCTTTCATTTGATACCCATATCGTACAAACAAATTCTAGAGTCACCCTTGGTCCACCTTTATGGCGATATCTCGAAAAGGCGTCCACCTATAGAACTATAGGCCCACGCCCTTTAAAATACTCATTAACACCTTTCATTTGATACCCATATCGTACAAACAAATTCTAGTGTGACCCCTGGTCCACCTTTATGGCGATATCTCGAAAAGGCGTCCACCTATAGAACTAAGGCCCACTCCCTTTTAAAATACTCATTAACACCTTTCATTTGATACCCATATCGTACAAACAAATTCTAGAGTCACCCCTGGTCCACGTTTATGGCGATATCCCGAAAAGGCGTCCACCCATAGAACTAAGGCCCACTCCCTTTTAAAACACTTATTAACACCTTTCGTTTGATACCCATATCGTACAAACACATTCTAGAGTCACCCCTGGGCCACGTTTATGGCGATATCTCGAAAAGGCGTCCACATATAGAACTAAGGCCCACTCCTTTTTAAAATACTCATTAACACCTTTCATTTGATACCCATATCGTACAAACAAATTCTACAGTCACCCCTGGTCCATCTTTATGGCGACATCTCGAAAAGTCGTCCATCTATAGAACTAAGGCCCACTCCTTTTTAAAATACTCATTAACACCTTTCATTTGATACCCATATCGTACAAACAAATTCTACAGTCACCCCTGGTCCACCTTTATGGCGATATCTCGAAGAGGCGTCCACCTATAGAACTTAGGTCCACTCCCTTTTAAAATTATCATTAACACATTTCATTTGATACCCATATCGTACAAACAAATTCTAGAGTCAGGCCTGGTCCACCTTTATGGCGGTATCCCTAAATGGCGTCCATCTATAGAACTATGGCCCACTTCCTCTTAAAATACTCTTTAATACCTTCCATTTAATACACATGTCATACAAACACATTCCAGGGTTTCCCTCGGTTCATTTTCCTACATGGTTATTTTCCCTTATGTTGCCACCATAGCTCTCAACTGAGTATGTAATGTTCGGTTACACCCGAACTTAACCTTCCTTACTTGTTTTTATACTCAGTTGAGCAGAGCTCACAGAGTATATTAACTTGGATTGGATAACGGTTGGTTGTACAGGTATAAAGAAATCGAGATAGATATAGACTTCCATATATCAAAATCATCAGTATAGAAAAAAAATTCGATTGAGCCATGTCCGTCCGTCCGTCCGTCTGTCCGTTACCACGATAACTTGAGTAAATTTTGAGGTATCTTGATGAAATTTGGTAGGAAGGTTCCTGGGCACTCATCTCAGATCGCTATTTAAAATGAACGATATCGGACAATAACCACGCCCACTTTTTCGATATCGAAAATTTCCAAAAATCGAAAAAGTCATTCATTACCAAATATGGATTAAGCGATGAAACTTGGTAGGTGAGTTGAACTTACGACGCAGAACTGAAAACTAAGAAAATTTTTGACAATGGGCGTGGCACCGCCCACTTTTAAAAGAAGGTAATTCTGAAGTTTTGCAAGCTGTAATTTGGCAGTCGTTGAAGATATCATGATGAAATTTGGTAGGAACGTTACCTGTATTACTATATGTCTGCTTAATAAAAATTAGCAAAATCGGAGAACCACCACGCCCACTTTTGAAAAAAAAAATTTTTTAATTCAAATTTTAAAATAAAAGTTAATATCTTTACAGTATATAAGTAAATTATGTCAACATTCAACTCCAGTAATGATATGGTGCAAAAAAATACAAACATAAAAGAAAATTTCAAAATGGGCGTGGCTCCGCCCTTTTTCATTTAATTTGTATAGGATACTTTTAATGCCATAAGTCGAACAAAAATTTACCAATCCTTGTGAAATTTGGTTAGAGCATAGCTTCTATGTCGATAACTCTTTTCTGCGAAAATGGGCGAAATCGGTTGAAGCCACGCCCAGTTTTTATACACAGTCGACCGTCTGTCCTCCCGCTCGGCCGTTAACACGATAACTTGAGCAAAAATCGATATATCTTTACTAAACTCAGTTCACGTACTTATCTGAACTCACTTTGTATTGGTGTAAAAAATGGCCAGAATCCGACTAAGACCACGCCAACTTTTTCGATATCGAAAATTACGAAAAATGAAAAAAATTCCATAATTATATACCAAAGACGAAAAAAGGGATGAAACATGGTAATTGTATTGGTCTATTGACGCAAATATAACTTTAGAAAAAAACTTGGTAAAATGGGTGTGACACCTACCATATTAAGTAGAAGAAAATGAAAAAGTTTTGCAGGTCGAAATCAAAAGCCCTTGGAATCTTGGAAGGAATACTGTTCGTGGTATTACATATATAAATAAATTAGCGGTACCCGACAGATGATGTTCTGGATCACCCTGGTCCACATTTTGGTCGATATCTCGAAAACGCCTTCACATATACAACTATGGGCCACTCCCTTCTAAAACCCTCATTAATACCTTTAATTTGATACCCATATCGTACAAACAAATTCTAGAGCCACCCCTGGTCCACGTTTATGGCGATATCCCGAAAAGGCGTCCACCCATAGAATTAAGTCCCACTCCCTTTTAAAACACTTATTAACACCTTTCGTTTGATACCCATATTGTACAAACGCATTCTAGGGTCACCCCTGGTCCACGTTTATGGCGATATCTCGGAAAGGCGTCCACATATAGAACTAAGGCCCACGCCCTTTTAAAATACTCATTAACACCTTTCATTTGATACCCATATCGTACAAACAAATTCTAGAGTCACCCCTGGTCCACCTTTATGGCGATATCTCGAAAAGGCGTCCACCTATAGAACTAAAGCCCACGCCCTTTTAAAATACTCATTAACACCTTTAATTTGATACCCATATCGTACAATCCATTTTAAAATACTCATTAACACATTTAATTTGATACCCATATCGTACAAACAAATTCTAGGGTCACCGCTGGTCCACCTTTATGGCGATATCTCGAAAAGGCGTCCACCTATAGAACTAAGGCCCACACCCTTTTAAAATACTCATTAACACCTTTCATTGGATACCCATATTGTACAAACGCATTCTAGAGTCACCCCTGGTCCACGTTTATGGCCATATCCCGAAAAGTCGTCCACCCATACAACTAAGGCCCACTCCTTTTTAAAATACTCATTAACACCTTTCTTTTGATACCCATATCGTACAACCAAATTCTATAGTCACCCCTGGTCCACCTTTATGGTGATATCTCAAAAAGACGTCCACCTATAAAACTAAGGCCCACGCCCTTTTAAAATACTCATTAACACCTTTCATTTGATACCCATATCGTACAAAAAATTCTAGAGTCACCCCTGGCCCACCTTTATGGCGATATCTCGAAATGGCATCCACCTATAGAACTAAGGCCCACTCCCTTTTAAAACACTCATTAACACCTTTCATTTGATACCCATATCGTACAAACAAATTCTAGAGTCACCCCTGGTCCACCTTTATGGCGATATCCCGAAAAGGCGTCCACCTATAGAACTAAGGCCCACGCCCTTTTAAAATACTCATTAGCACCTTTCATTGGATACCCATATTGTACAAACGCATTCTAGAGTCACCCCTGGTCCACCTTTATGGCGATATCTCGAAAATGCGTCCACCTATAGAACTAAGGCCCATCTCCTTTTAAAATACTCATTAACACCTTTCATTTGATACCCATATCGTACAAACAAATTCTAGTGTGACCCCTGGTCCACCTTTATGGCGATATCTCGAAAAGGCGTCCACCTATAGAACTAAGGCCCACTCCCTTTTAAAATACTCATTAACACCTTTCATTTGATACCCATATCGTACAAACAAATTCTGGAGTCACCCCTGGTCCACGTTTATGGCGATATCTCGAAAAGGCGTCCACATATAGAACTAAGGCCCACTCCTTTTTAAAATACTCATTAACACCTTTCATTTGATACCCATATCATACAAACAAATTCTAGAGTCATCCCTGGTCCACCTTTATGGCGATATCTCGAAAAGGCGTCCACCTATAGAACTAAGGCCCACGCCCTTTTAAAATACTCATTAGCACCTTTCATTGGATACCCATATTGTACAAACGCATTCTAGAGTCACCCCTGGTCCACGTTTATGGCGATATCCCGAAAAGGCGTCCACCCATAGAACTAAGGCCCACTCCCTTTTAAAACACTTATTAACACCTTTCGTTTGATACCCATATCGTACAAACACCATCTCGAAAAGGCGTCCATCTATAGAACTTAGGCCCACGCCCTTTTAAAATACTCATTAATACCTTTCATTTGATACCCATATCGTACAAAATAAATTCTAGAGTCACCCCTGGTCCACCTTTATGGCGATATCTCGAAAAGGCGTCCACCTATAGAACTTAGGCCCACTCCCTTTTAAAATTATCATTAACACATTTCATTTGATACCCATATCGTACAAACAAATTCTAGAGTCAGGCCTGGTCCACCTTTATGGCGATATCCCTAAATGGCGTCCATCTATAGAACTATGGCCCACTTCCTCTTAAAATACTCTTTAATACCTTCCATTTAATACACATGTCATACAAACACATTCCAGGGTTACCCTAGGTTCTTTTTACAACATGGTGATTTTCCCTTACTTTGTCTCCACAGCTCTCAACTGAGTATGTAATGTTCGGTTACACCCGAACTTAGCCTTCCTTACTTGTTATTTATTTATTTATAATAATATTCATTATTTATTTATAATAATATCTATTTTTTCTCTTAAGAAATTTATTTAGTCAGAACATATGTAAATGGAAAAATTAATTTAAGTGAGTTATAGAAAAGAAACTAAAAAAAATTATTGTTTGAAATCTTTTTTACTTTCAAGTCTGGGCAATTTCGCACGGCTCTCGCCATAACAGCCTCTACATTTTCCGGTATAACCCGTTTGGAAACGCTAGCTAGCAATTGAAGATGTCGTTCCGTTCCTTGTATGTGTGATGGAATTTTTGGATCATTAAACGGTGGATCATCTTGATTTAAATATTCTTTCAATGTATCGTACGGAATGCTTCGCGTGAATGGTGGTTCAAATACGATATTTATATCATTCAAATTGATCATTTCCGTATAACTTGTGCAATTAAAGTTTATATCTGGTTTTTTATAAACTCTAAGTTCCATTGGCTCGTCAACATCGGTTCGATAGCGTAGAATTTTCTTGATGGCACAGTCGCGCTTTTCTTTGCTATCATCAAACAACATTGATAAAAAGATATTTTCCGAATTCGCATAATATGAATTATCTTTAATTCCTTGATTGACAATTTTGCGTAAACGAGGTTCTAGAAATCGTGACCAACCAATGAGCTTGAAAAATAATGCACTGCCGTCCACGACAGAGCTGTAATACTTGATATTGAAGTACATTGGCACATAACATTTAATTATAAATTCAACCAGAGTTCTTAAATTTGCATATGGATTTTCCGTTGTCACATAAAATTGCAATAATCTAGCGGCCTTGGTGTGCCACCGAGAATGTACAATTTACCCTGGTTTGATGTTAGCCAGATCCACCGGAACCAGCCCGCTAGAAATTGCATGGGCCATTTCGTATAAGTACTTCGAATCGGTGGAAAATTCAATTTCTCTGGAGCAGGGGGCATGTTTTGCAACTCAATTTTCTGGAAGGCGTCCACCACCTGAAAATATATAATAATAAAATAATTAAAAATGGTTGACAATTATAATAAATGAGTGATAGCCAATAACTTACCGGAAGAGTTTCACAAGTAAAAAATTGTTTCCAGAGATTTTACATACTCTGTAAATTGTTGGGTGTTGTTTCTTCTCTTGATTTGCTCTTGATACTTGTCAAGCAATTTATTAAATCCACTTTTTTTCAGCATTATTTCCATACCAAATTTTTCCCAAATTCCAATCAACTTATCTTGTACTTAAATAGTGAATGATTTATGGGAAAACTTCTTTTGTTCTGTTTTAGCACGTTCGCTTAAGTAAAAATAATATCTCAAGATATCCAGATTGGTTAGTAAATTAAGATCAGTTAAATCAGTAGACACACCAAGAACAGTAACATCATGCTTGGGTATATGACTCATTGGGTTTTCGATAGTCGTTGATGTAGTTGCTTCATCTTGCGGTGTAGAGGATGGTGGATTCATTGTAAACTTTTTGATTTGGAATGGTCACTTCACTAATTATTTTTTTTGAAATATTTTTTTATCTGAAATTAGCATTTCACACTTTGAGTTCTTCCCAACGACTTAATGCATTCACAAAAACTGTTGCGTTATATATGGTCTACGAGACGAGGTAATAAGAATGAAATGGTAATTTCAATTCTACCTGCTGTGTCTTGTGGTGGCTTAAAAAAAACAACACAAGCAATTTTACGATCTGCAATTGTGTCACAGTGATACCTTCTTTTTTTAAAACGGTTGAATAAAAAACCCACACAACTATGTTTACGACATGCAAATGCATCACAGTGATGCCTTGGTTTTAAAAGGGGGTTGTAAAAACGCTAATTTCTAATAATTTTTTTTAATTTCTATTCTATTACTCAGTTAAATTCATTTTTTCATTTACATATGTTCTGACTAAATAAATTTCTAAAAAGAAAAATAAAGTCCAACAAGTAAGGAAGGCTAAGTTCGGGTGTAACCGAACATTACATACTCAGTTGAGAGCTATGGAGACAAAACAAGGGAAAATCACCATGTAGGAAAATGAACCTAGGGTAACCCTGGAATGTGTTGTTTGTACGATATGGGTATCAAAAGAAAGGTGTTAATGAGTTTTTTAAAAGGGCGTTGGCCTCAGTTCCATAGGTGGACGCCTTTTCGAGATATCGCCATAAAGGTGGACCAGGGGTGACTCTAGAATTTGTTTGTATGATATGGGTATCAAATGAAAGGTGTTAATGAGTATTTTAAAAGGGAGTGGGCCTTAGTTCTACAGGCGGACGGCTTTTCGAGATATCGCCATAAAGGTGGACCAGGGGTGACTCTAGAATTTGTTTGTATGATATGGGTATCAAATGAAAGGTGTTAATGAGTATTTTAAAAGGGAGTGGGCCTTAGTTCTATAGGTGGACGCCTTTTCGAGATATCGCCATAAAGGTGGACCAGGGGTGACTCTAGAATTTGTTTGTACGATATGGGTATCAAATGAAAGGTGTTAATGAGTATTTTAAAAGGGCGTGGGCCTTAGTTTTATATGTGGACGCCTTTTCGAGATATCGCCATAAACGTGGACCAGGGGTGACCCTAGAATGCGTTTGTACAATATGGGTATCAAACGAAAGGTGTTAATAAGTGTTTTAAAAGGGAGTGGGCCTTAGTTCTATGGGTGGACGCCTTTTCGGGATATCGCCATAAACGTGGACCAGGGGTCACACTAGAATTTGTTTGTACGACATGGGTATCAAATAAAAGGCGTTAAAGATTATTTTAAAAGGGAGTTGGCCTTAGCTCTATAGGTGGACGCCTTTTCGGGATATCGTTATAAAGGTGGACTAGGGGTGACTCTAGAATGCGTTTGTACAATATGGGTGTCAAACGAAAGGTGTTAAAGAGTGTTTTAAAAGGGAGTGGGCCTTAGTTCTATGGGTGGACGCCTTTTCGGGATATCGCCATAAACGTGGACCAGGGGTGACTCTAGAATGCGTTTGTACAATATGGGTGTCAAACGAAAGGTGTTAAGGAGTGTTTTAAAAGGGAGTGGGCCTTAGTTCTATGGGTGGACGCCTTTTCGGGATATCGCCATAAACGTGGACCAGGGGTCACACTAGAATTTGTTTGTACGACATGGGTATCAAATAAAAGGCGTTAAAGATTATTTTAAAAGGGAGTTGGCCTTAGCTCTATAGGTGGACGCCTTTTCGGGATATCGTTATAAAGGTGGACTAGGGGTGACTCTAGAATGCGTTTGTACAATATGGGTGTCAAACGAAAGGTGTTAAGGAGTGTTTTAAAAGGGAGTGGGCCTTAGTTCTATGGGTGGACGCCTTTTCGAGATATTGCCATAAAGGTGGACCAGGGGTGACTCTAGAATTTGTACGATATGGGTATCAAATGAAAGGTGTTAATGAGTATTTTAAAAGGGAGTGGGCCTTAGTTCTATAGGTGGACGCCTTTTCGAAATATCGCCATAAAGGTGAAACAGGGGTCACACTAGAATTTGTTTGTACGATATGGGTATCAAATGAAAGGTGTTAATGAGTATTTTAAAAGGGGATGGGCCATAGTTCTATAGGTGGACGCATTTTCGAGATATCGCCATAAAGGTGGACCAGGGGTGACTCTAGTTTTGTTTGTACGATATGGGTATCAAATGAAAGGTGTTAATGAGTATTTTAAAAGGGAGTGGACCTTAGTTCTATGGGTGGACGCCTTTTCGAGATATCGCCATAAAGGTGGACCAGGGTTGACTCTAGAATTTGTATGATATGGGTAGTTTTATAGGTGGACGCCTTATCGAGATATCGCCATAAAGGTGGACCAGGGATGACTCTAGAGTGCGTTTATACAATATGGGTATCAAACGAAAGGTGTTAATGAGTATTTTAAAAGGGAGTGATCCTTATTTCCATAGGTGGACGCCGTTTCGTGATATCGCCATAAAGGGGACCAGGGGTGACTCTAGAATGCGTTTGTACTATATGGGTATCAAATGAAAGGTGTTAATGAGTATTTTAATAGGGCGTGGGGCTTAGTTCTATATGTGGACCCCTTTTCGAGATATCGCCATAAAGGTGGACCAGGGGTGACTCTAGAATTTGTTTGTACTATATAGGTAACAAATGAGTATTTTAAAAGGGAGTGGTCCTTAGTTCTATAGGTGGGCGCCTTTTTGGGAATATCGTTATAAAAGTGGACCAGGGTTGACTCTAGAATGCGTTTGTACAATATGGGTATCAAACGAAAGGTGTTAATAAGTGTTTTAAAAGGGAGTGGGCCTTAGTTCTATGGGTGGACGCCTTTTCGGGATATCGCCATAAACGTGGACCAGGGGTGACTCTAGAATGCGTTTGTACAATATGGGTATCAAATGAAAGGTGTTAATGAGTATTTTAAAAGGGCGTGGGCCTTAGTTCTATAGGTGGACGCCTTTTTGAGATATCGCCATAAAGGTGGACCAGGGTGACTCTAGAATTCGTTTGTACGATATGGGTATCAAATGAAAGGTGTTAATGAGTATTTTAAAAGGGAGTGGGCCTTAGTTCCATAGGTGGATGCCTTTTCGAGATATCGCCATAAAGGTGGGCCAGGGGTGACTCTAGAATTTTTTTGTACGATATGGGTATCAAATGAAAGGTGTTAATGAGTATTTTAAAAAGGAGTGGGCCTTGGTTCTATATGTGGACGCCTTTTCGAGATATCGCCATAAACGTGGACCAGGGGTGACTCTAGAATGTGTTTGTACGATATGGGTATCAAATTAAAGGTATTCAGGCCTGTTCTGAATTCCGACTCGGAATGAAAAGTAAAACGACATTGATTTCGACTCGGTTTCTATTTGGTGTTCTCAATTCCGATTGTAAAAAATCGATTCGAAGTCGATTTCGAATCGTTTTCATTCCGATTCGGTAACCAGTTAAATCAGCTGTTTTTGTTTATGTGTTTTGGTTTAAGTATCATAAAATTTTATTTTAATTAAAAAATGCCTGCAGATATGGTTTTTGATGCGCAGACGCAAGAATACGTGCTATTGTGCGTGCGAATCGTAAAAATGCGCTGGATCGGAATTCAGAACAGGTCGAGTTCATTTCGATCAGCATCGATTTGTTTGCCTAATAGATTTCTTGATAGAAGTTTTTAAAGAAAGATTTATTATGCCAATTTAACTCAAATTTAAACAAAAAATACACACAACTCTTCCAAATAAAATGAAGAATTTAAAAAAAATTATTTGAAAGACAAATATCGCAACATTTGTGTATAATCTGCCAATTAATTTTCATTCCGACTGCTCAGAGGCAATACTTTTCAAACCGATAATTTTTGGTCGGAATCGAAATTGAGAACACCAATCCATTTCGATTCCGAAAAAATTGATCGGAATCGGAATCCAGAACAGGCCTGATTAATGAGGGTTTTAAAAGGGAGTGGCTCTTAGTTGTATATGTGAAGGCGTTTTCGAGATATCGACCAAAATGTGGACCAGGGTGATCCAGAACTTCATCTGTCGGGTACCGCTAATTTATTTATATATGTAATACCACGAACAGTATTCTTTCCAAGATTCCAAGGGCTTTTGATTTCGCCCGGCAAAACTTTTTCATTTTCTGCTACTTAATATGGTAGGTGTCACACCCATTTTACCAAGTTTTTTTCTAAAGTTACATTTTGCGTCAACAGACCAATACAATTACCATGTTTCATCCCTTTTTTCTTACTTGGTATATAATTATGGCATTTTTTTCATTTTTCGTAATTTTCGATATCGAAAAATTGGGCGTGGTCATAGTCGGATTTCGGTCATTTTTTACACCAATACGAAGTGAGTTCAGATAAGTACGTGAACTGAGTTTAGTAAAGATATATCGATTTTTGCTCAAGTTATCGTGTTAAAGGCCGAGCGGAAGGACAGACAGTCGACTGTGTATAAAAACTGGGCGCGGCTTCAACCGATTTCGCCCTTTTTCACAGAAAACAATTACCGTCCTAGAATCTAAGCCTCTACCAAATTTCACAAGGATTGGCAAATTTTTGTTCGACTTATGGTTTAAAAGTATCCTAGACAAATTAAATGAAAAAGGGCGGAGCCACGCCCATTTTGAAATATTCTTTTATTTTTGTATTTTGTTGCACCATATCATTACTGGAGTTGAATGTTGGCATAATTTACTTATATACTGTAAAGATATTAACTTTTCTTTTAAAATTTGAATTAAAAAAAAAAAAATTTTAAAAAGTGGGCGTGGTCGTTCTCCGATTTTGCTAATTTTTAGTAAGCAGACATATAGTAATAGGAGTAACGTTCCTGCCAAATTTCATCGTGATATCTTCAACGACTGCCAAATAACAGCTTGCAAAACTTCTAAATTACCTTCTTTTAAAAGTGGGCGGTGCCACGCCCATTGTCCAAAATTTTACCATTTTTCTATTCTGCGTCACAAGTTCAACTCACCTACCAAGTTTCATCGCTTAATCCGTATTTGGTAATGAATTATCGCACTTTTTCGATTTTTCGAAATTTTCGATATCGAAAAAGTGGGCGTGGTTATTGTCCGATATCGTTCATTTTAAATAGCGATCTGAGAAGAGTGCCCAGGAACCTACATACCAAATTTGATCAAGATACCTCAAAATTTACTCAAGTTATCGTGTTAACGGGCAGACGGACGGACGGACGGACGGACGGACGGACGGACATGGCTAAATCGAATTTTTTTTTCGATACTGATGATTTTGATATATGGAAGTCTATATCTATCTCGATTTCTTTATACCTGTACAACCAACCGTTATCCAATCAAAGTTAATATACTCTGTGAGCTCTGCTCAACTGAGTATAAAAACATAGGCATTTCGCTGCTTTTTCATGTAAAGTGCAAAACCGGCGATTTTTTGAAATGTTTGTATGGTGAACCCCCAGGGGGGTTCCAGGGAGTGTGCCACTGGCATCGGTGGGTCCGGCCTCCAAAGTTAGTGGGGGTCGGTCATACATTTGGACTCGATTGGAGCACTCTAAATAGGTCAAAGTGGGATTTTTCAAAATTTGCCCCTACCCAAAAGTTCGACCCAAATTGGGGGACATCAGAATTCATTTTAGAGGTATGGTTCCTTCGGCAAAGTTTCTTATTTTGATCCCTAGAATATGATTTTCACAGAGCAATGGGCGATTTTTTTTGCCTTTCCACAATTCGACCCGGCCTAATATATATATATACATATGAATCCCTATAGCGGGCAATATCTTTCGAACAACAAGACGAAAGTAATATACGTGCACGTAATACATATTGCTATCGCAATTTCATCTTAATTGCTTTTGTAACCACTTTTCTTAATACACATTACATATTATTATCATTATACTATGCGCATTAGCATTATACCAATTTGATATTTTGTTATACTCAAAAATAAGTTCTACTATAACAACATAATAATTTTTGTAAGAAAAAAAAGGCAAATAATAGGTGATTATTGTAACAATGTACTTTAAGGCCCAAAATGAATAAGGGGCTAAACTATATAACACTAAAATAGTATGTGTATAGAACAAGTATATATGGATGTAACTTATATACACTCGCAACCAACAACACCAACACCCGACACAACCACCAACCCCTTATGATAGTAACCAAAACAGAACTTTATATATATTTTTGGTTAACAAAATATAAGCAAATTAATTTGAATACCTTTGTTGTTAGAGAGTATAGTTTATATTAGAAATTTAGCTGATAATCCAATGATTTTTCAAAGAAAAGGTTTAACAACAACATATTAATAATGAATTTTGAATAAATTTGTAATTTAAAATGGGAATGCTGGCGTCGCCATTTATTTAGAAGGCACATAGGGTTTACAGGTAAGGGGCCACCGATAAATAGGTGCGTCGGTGGCCATGGATTTGAGGGTGGGTATAAGCACCGGGCGTCGCAACAACACCCGCGGCGCCCCCAAGTTATATTCGGCCCTTTTCCTTTTTGCATTTTAATTTTTCAGGTTTTTTTTTTGAATTTCAGCGTTAGTAACCTGCCATGTCCGGTTCGGTAAATTTTTTTGCGTTTAGTTTTTTTTTTTGCGTTTAGTTTTTTTTGAATTTTTGATTTTTGAATTGAATTTAACGGTCTGTCCGTGGCATCGGGTTCGACCGGATGTCGTTTTGTTTGGAATTTCCAGCGTTTTGAATTAGTTCTGCGCTGTGTCAGTTTTTTTAAAGGCATGATAGGAACTTTTTTCTGATTATGGCGCAGGAACAGTAAGGTTGGCAAGGACCCGCCCCAGCCGAAAATGACTAGCCAATGTGGACCACCACATCATGCCGACCGCCTTCCTTACTGCTTCCACCGAAAATGCGATACCATAACACTTGATTCCTTTATACCTGTACAACCAACCATTATCCAATCAACATTAGAATACCCTGTGTACAGGTGCAGCTGGGTATAAAAATGCTATAAAACACCAATTGAGAAATAATTAATTCAAAGCCTAAGTCATTCCTAAAATATTTATAGGGAGTTCTAAGTTTGCAGAACTTTCTGTACCAGTCCTTGAATGAAATAATTCAGCATAAACTATTAAGAATGGGACTGCCTTCGTCTGTGCCCATTCGTAATATCCAAATAATCGGGTGTATAAGATAAGAAATATATAGTGAACAGATGTACAGACCCAAGCGATTTTTAAGATAGATAAAAATAGGTAGATACTTTGTGTGAGGATGCAAAGTTACACGTTTCTTGTGGTCTGCATGTAAAAACTATGACCACGAATCACTTATTTCAACAATATATGACGTAAGCTTTTGATGAAATTTGATGCTTCTAGCCGTAAGAAAGGGGGCAGAAATAACAGTTTATACGGGGTATACACTATATATACCACCGATCTCTATAATTTTTTCAGACAACAATGAATGCTCTATACGTAAGAATTCGCTGCAATTTGAATCTTATAGCTGTGAAAATGGGGCAGAAATTGCGAAAAGTTTCTTATCTGAACAATCGGTTGTATGAGATATATACTATATATACCACCAAATCTCCAGCGCCGTACCGGAGGTCGTGGGGCCCTTGTGCAAAATTCACAGGAGGCGCTTTTTCTAAAAAAAAGGTTATACGGCACAAAAGTTTTTGCTTGTAGGATATTTTTATATTATGTTGCATACATAGTTTCTTTACATGCTTTTTTACAGCCAAATTGTCGTACTATTTGTGTCGCTAATCACAAGTGATTAGCGTTACAACAAAATAAATATTCTTATATCACTACATTTGAATAGTAAATTAATGACTAATACTCAATGTAAAATTTCAGAAACATTGTAACTTCAAATTTCCTTGCACATATTGTGAGTTTCTTGTGTCTCTCATTCTAGAAAAGTTTTTTTCTAATTTTCATACTCGCAAAATCATCGATTGTTTTTGAAACATCAATTTTCCTAGCTCTTTAATTTCCACTTAATCGTTCATTACCCATCGAATTTCGCAAATAATTGTTGATCAAGTTAAATTTTGAAAACGATCGTGTGCAGGAAACAATGGGGATATGTGATATGAAATCTTTTAAACGAATTTTTCTGCCTCTACTATTATTTCGGTTTCACTTGAAGTAGCAATGAATTCGCATCCACATTTCAAAATCCACGGCGAAGCCCCAAATTTTTAGTAGATGGTCTAAATCGACGTTCAGTATGTGTAGGTAGAATACGGTATTTTATTCAATTTCTATCCTAGACGTCCATCCCGATATCTGCTTTTGGATTAGAATTTGAATAAAATAAATAAAAAATAAAATGTTTCCCATAATTTAGTGTATACATTTTTCGGTGAAACTTTTGCGCCTCGGGGGTTTGGGGGCCGTCGGGGCTGGGGGCCCTGGTGCACCGCACCGCTTGCACCAGTCTCGGTTCGGCCCTGGAAATCTCTATGATTTTTTCACATAACAATATATGCTATATACGTAAGCATTTGGTGAGATTTGAAGCTTCTAACTGTGGAAAAGATTCTTATCTGAATAATCGGTTGTATGAGATATATACTATATATACCACCGATCTATAAAATTTGTTCAGAAAACAATTAATGCTCTATACGTAAGCATTCGGTAAAATTTGAAGCTTCTAGCTGTGAAAATGTGTCTGGTGCCCAGGGTATCAAAACTTTGTATAGCGTATTGAGTCGGTACAGAAGCAATTCATTATATTTGCACTACGTAGTCTTTACTGGGATTCAAGTGCGCATTTGCCAACATGTAGAAATAGGCTTCTCCTTATTAATCTGCCAACTTTAGAAAATCGAAGAACTTTCTAGGGGTAATGTTCATTCATAAGCTTATTATGGGCCAGATTGACTCCTCTAATCTTGTTAGCCGACTAAATTTTGCTGTTCCTGGCAGAACGTCCAGGCACTTTGTGCCTTTTCATTTACCAATTTGCCGGCAAAATTTTGCCAAAAATAATCCACTGCGTAACTGGTGTTTGCACTACAATAACTTGTATAACTGCATCAGATTTGAGTGTTCGTTTACCGCGTTGCATAATTCAATACTCTCACGTCTGGCCAGATATGTACTTTCTTTCATATGTATAGTTGCATTTAATATATACATCTGTATTTAATTATTATACTCAGCGTACACAGAGTATATTAACTTTGATTGGATAACGGTTGGCTGTACAGGTATAAAGGAATCGAGATAGATATAGACTTCCATATAACAAAATCATCAGTATCGAAAAAAAATTTGATTGAGCCATGTCCGTCCATCCGTCCGTCTGTCCGTTAACACGATAACACGTAACACGATAACACGTAAATATTGAGATATCTTCACCAAATTTGGTACACGAGCTTATCTTGACCCAGAATAGATTGGTATTGAAAATGAGCGAAATCGGATGATAACCACGCTCACTTAAAAAAAAAATTGATATTTAGTAAATAATACACCTAGAATGCAGAAATTTTATGTGTGGACTGATACTGGCACTCTTGATAGAAATTTGAAAACATTTTTTAAAATAGGCGTGGCACAGCCCACTTGTGATAAAATCAATTTTACAAATATTATTAATCATAAATCAAAAATCGTTAAACCAATCGTAACAAAATTCGGCATACAATAAGGAATAATTTGAAGAAAAATTTACGAAATCGGTTAAGGACCACGCCTTCTTTTATATAAAAGATTTTTAAAAGGGTCCTGAACGAATAAAGTAGGCTATATCTTTGCAAAAAAGAGCTTTATATCAATGGTATTTCATTTCTCAGGTGGATTTATAACAATAAATAGGAAAAACTTTAAACTTAACATGTAAGGAAGGCTAAGTTCGGGTGTAACCGAACGTTACATACTCAGCTGATAGCTATGGAGACAAAATAAGGGAAAATCAGCATGTAGGAAAATGAACCTAGGGTAAACCTGGAATGTGTTTGTATGACATGTGTATCAAATGGATGGTATTAAACAGTATTTTAAGAGGGAGTAGGCCATAGTTCTATGGGTGGACGCCATTTAGGGAAATCGTCATAAAGGTGGACCAGGGGTGACTCTAGAATTTGTTTGTACGATATGGGTATCAAATGAAAAGTGTTAATGAGTATTTTAAAAGGGAGTGGGCCTTAGCTCTATAGGTGGACGCCTTTTCGAGATATCGCCATAAAGGTGGACCAGCGTGACTCTAGAATTTGTTTGTACGATATGGGTATCAAACGAAAGGTGTTAATGAGTATTTTAAAAGGGAGTGGTGGTAGTTGTATATATGAATGCGTTTTCGAGACCAAAATGTGGAACAGGAGACCCAGAACATCATCTGTAGGGTACCGCTAATTTATTTATATATTTAATACCACGAACAGTATTCCTCCCAAGATTTCAAGGGCTTTTGATTTCGCCCTGCAAAACTTTTTCATTTTCTTCTACTTAATATGGTAGGTGTCACACCCATTTTGCAAAGTTGTTTTCTAAAGTTATATTTTGCGTCAATAAACCAATCCAATTACCATGTTTCATCCCTTTTTTCGTATTTGCTATAGAATTATGGAATTTTTTTAATTTTTCGTAACTTTCGATATCGAAAAAGTGGGCGTGGTCATAGTCGGATTTCGGCCATTTTTTACACCAACGCAAAGTGAGTTCAGATAAGTTCGTGAGCTGAGTTTAGTAAAGATATATCGATTTTGCTCAAGTTATCGTGTTAACGGCCGAGCGGAAGGACAGACGGTAGACTGTGTATAAAAACTGGGCGTGGCTTCAACCGATTTCGCCGTTTTTCACAGAAAACAGTAATCGTCCTAGAATCTAAGCCCCTACCAAATTTCACAAGGATTGGTAAATTTTTGTTCGACTTATGGCATTAAAAGTATCCTAGACAAATTAAATGAAAAAGGGCGAAGCCACGCCCATTTTGAAATTTTCTTTAATTTTTGTATTTTATTGCACCATGTCATTACTGGATTCGAATAATGACGTAATTATATAATTACTTATATACTGTAAAGATATTAAATTTTTTGTTAAAATTTGACTTAAAAAATTTTTTTTTTAAAGTGGGCGTGGTCGTTCTCCGATTTTGCTCATTTTTATAAAGCATACATATAGTAATAGGAGTAATATTCCTTCCAAATTTCATCATGATATCTTCAACGACTGCCAAATTACAGCTTGCAAAACTTTTAAATTACCTTCTTTTAAAAAAGGGCGATACCACACCAATTGTCCAAAATTTTACTAGTTTTCTATTCTGCGTCGTAAGGTCAACCCACATACCATGTTTCATCGCTTTATCCGTCTTTGGTAATGAATTAACGCACCTTTTCGGTTTTTCGAACTTTTCGATATCGAAAAAGTGGGCGTGGTTATAGTCCGATATTGTTCATTTTAAATAGCGTTCTGAGATGAGTGCCCAGGAACCTACATACCAAATGTCATCAAGATACATCAAGATTTACTCAAGTTATCGTGTTAACGAACAGACGGACGGACGGACAGACGATACCGATGATTTTGATATATGGAAGTCTATATCTATCTCGATTCCTTTATACCTGTACAACCAACCGTTATCCAATCAAAGTTAATATACTTTGTGAGCTCTGCTCAACTGAGTATACAAAAATGGGCGTGGCACCACCCCTTTTATAACTAAGCAATTTTCTATGTTTCGGGAGCCATAATTCGAAGAAAAATTAACGGATTGTAATAAAATTGGGTACACAAATTTTGCCTATAGCAGAAAATATTTCTAGTAAAAATGGACGGGATCGGTTAAAGACCACGGCAACTTAGATATAAAATAAGTTTAAAAGGGTCGTGGACTAGAATACATAATAAGCTATAACTCAGCAAAAAATAGTTTTGAATCAATGATATTTCACATATCAAGTTTTATTGTAAGAGGAAATTGGACGACATTTTTCTTTTAAACGGGCGGTGCCACGTGTTATGTAGAAAAGTAATTTATCTGAAATGAAATGTAAAATGGAAGCTCACGCTGAGTATATAATGTTCGGTTCCACCCGAACTTGGACACCTTTACTTGTTTTTATACTCAGCTGAGCAGAGCTCACAGAGTATATTAATTTTTGTCGCAAAACGGTAATGCGTAACGGCATAAACTAATCGAGATAGATATAGACTTCTATATATCAAAATGATCTGGGCGAAAAAAGAAATTCATTTAGCCATGTCCGTCCGTCCGTCCGTCTCTCTGTCCTTTAACACGATAACTTGAGTAAATGAGGTATCTTGATGAAATTTGGTATGTAGGTTCCTGGATACTCATCTCAGATCGCTATTTAAAATGAACGAAATCGCCATATAACCACGCCCAATTTTTCGATATCGAAAATTTCAAAAACCGAAAAAGTGGAATGATTCATTACCAAAGACGGATAAAGCGATGAAACTTGGTAAGTGGGTTGACCTTACGACGCAGAATAGAAAACTAGTAAAATTTTGGACAATTGGTGTGGCACCGCCCTTTTTTAAAAGAAGGTAATTTAAAAGTTTTGCAAGCTGTAATTTTGCAGTCGTTGAAGATTACTCCTATTACTATATTTATGCTAAATAAAAATGAGCAAAATCGGATGACGAACACGTCCACTTTAAAAAAAAATTTTTTTAAGCCAAATTTTATCAAAAAATTTAATATCTTTACAGTATACAAGTAAATTATGTCAACATTCAACTCCAGTAATGATATAGTGCAACAAAATACAAAAATAAAAGAAAATTTCAAAATGGTTGTGGCTCCCGCCCTTTTTCATTTAATTTGTCTAGAATACATTTAATACCATAAATCGAACAAAAATTTACCTATCCTTGTGAAATTTTCTAGGGGCATAGATTCTATGACGATAGCTGTCTTCTGAAAATGGGCGAAATCGGTTGATGCCACGCCCAGTTTTTATACACAGTCGTCCATCTGTCCTTCCGATCGGTCGCTAACACGATAACTTGAGCAAAAATCGATATATCCTTACTAAACTTAGTTCACGTTCTTATCTGAAATCACTTTATCTTGGTATAAAAAATGACCGAAATTCGACTATGACCACGCCAACTATTGCAATATCGAAAATTATGAAAAATGAAAAAAAAAAATGCCATAATTCTATACCAAATATGAAAAAAGGGATGAAGCATGGTAATTGGATTGGTTTATTGACGCAAAATATAACTTTAGAAAAAACTTTGTAAAATAGGTGTGACACCTACCATATTAAGTAGAAGAAAATGAAAAACTTCTGCAGGGCGAACTCAAATGCCCTTGAAATCTTGGCAGGAATACGGTTCGTGGTATTACATATATAAATAAATTAGCGACAGATGATTTTCTGGGTCATCCTAGTCCACATTTTGGTCGATATCTCCAAAACGCCTTCACATATAAACCTAAGGGCCACTGCTTTTTAAACCCCTCATTAATACCTTTGTTTTGATACCCATATAGTACAAACACATTATAGAGTCACACGCCTACTCGATTTTAAAATACTCATTAACACCTTTCATTTGATACCCATATCGTACACACACATTCTAGTGTCGCCCCTGGTCTACCTTTATGGCGATATCTCGAAAAGGTGTCCACCTATAGAACTAAGGCTCACTATCTTTTAAAATACTCATTAACACGTTTCATTTGACTCCCATATCGTACAAACACATTCTAGAGTCACCCCTGGTACACCCTTATAGCGATATCTCTAAAAGGTGTCCACATATAGAACTAAGGCCAACTAACTTTTAAAATACACGTTAAAACCTTTCATTTGGTACCTACATCGTACACACACATTCTAGAGTCACCCCTGGTCCACCTTTATGGCGATATCTCGAAAAGGTGTCCACCTATAGAACTAAGGCCAACTAACTTTTAAAATACACGTTAAAACCTTTCACTTGGTACCCACATCGTACACACACATTCTAGAGTCACCCCTGGTCCACCTTTATGGCGATATCTCGAAAACTAAGGCTCACTAACTTTTAAAATACTCATTAACACGTTTCATTTGATGCCCATATCGTACAAACACATTCTAGTGTTACCACTGGTCCACATTTATGGCGATATCTCGAAAAGGTGTCCACCTATATAACTAAAGCCCACTCGCTTTTAAAATACTCATTAACACCTTTCATTTGATACCCATATCGTACAAACACATTCTAGAGTCACCCCTGGTTCACCTTTATGGCGATATCTCGAAAAGGCGTCCACCTATATAACTAAGGCTCACTATCTTTTAAAATACTCATTCACACGTTTCATTTGATTCCCATATCGTACAAACACACTCTAGAGTCACCAGTGGTCCACATTTATGGCGATACCTCGCAAAGGCGTCCACCTATATAACTAAATCCCACTCGCTTTTAAAATACTAACTAACGCCTCTCATTTGACACCCATATCGTACAAACACATTCTAGAGTCACCCCTGGTCCACCTTTATGGCGATATCTCGAAAAGGCGCCCACCTATAGAACTAAGGCCCACTCTCTTTTAAAATACTCATTAACGCCTTTCATTTGATACCAATATCGTACAAACACATTCTAGAGTCACCCCTGGTCCACCTTTATGGCGATATCTCGAAAAAGTGTCCACCTATAGAACTAAGACCAACTAACTTTTAAAATACTCATTAACACCTTTCATTTCATACTCATATCGTACACACACATTATAGAGTCACTCCTGGTCCACCCTTATGGCGATATCCCGAAAAGGTGTCAACCTATAGAACTAAGACCGACTCTGTTTTAAAACACTCATTAACATCTTTCATTTGATTCACGTATCGTACAAACACATTCTAGAGTCACCCCTAGTCCACATTTATGGCGATATCTCGAAAAGGCATCCACCTATAGAACTATGGCTCACTCGCTTTTAAAATACTCATTAACACCTTTCATTTAACACCCATATCGTACAAACACATTATAGAGTCACCCCTGGTCCACTTTTATAGCGATATCTCGAAAAGGCGTCCACCTATAGAACTACGGCCCACTCCCTTTTAAAATACTCTTTAATACCTTCCATTTGATACCCATGTCATACAAACACATTCCAGGGTTACCGTAGGTTCATTTTCCTACTTGGTGATTTTCCCTTATTTTGTCTCCAAAGCTCTCAGCTGATTATGTAATGTTCGTTTACATCCGAACTTAGCCTTCGTTACTTGTTAATTGTAACATTAATTTATGTTCATATTATCTTAGTAGTCGACCGCTTTGTGTCTGTGTCGACTTTAATCCAAATAAATAAATAAAAATCACGAAAAGCTTCTTATCCGAACAATCGGTTGTGGGGATATATACTATATATACGACCGATCTCATCAATTTTTTCAGACAACAATATGTGCAATATACGAAAATATATGGTGAAGTTTGGAACTTCAATCAGATAAATTGAGGAAGATATGACAAAAATCCTCTTTTTCTGAAAAATCGGTTGTGTGGAGGATATATGCTATAGTTGTCCGATCCGGCCGGTTCCGACAAATGTCTAATTGGTCACCTAAATATACCCGCTCACCAAATTTTATCAAGATATCTGAAAAATTGAGGGACTAGTTTGCATACAAACGGACAAACGGACATGGCTAAATCAACTCAGCTCTTCATCCTGATGATTTCGGTATACTTAATGGTGGGTCTATCTATTTTCCTTTAAGGACTTATAATTGTGAGATTCGTGATGAAGGTAATATACCATTTCGTTTTCATGAAAGTTATACAAATTTAAAACTCTAATTACATATCTTACAAATCCAATAAGAAATCGGGTCCCTATGGACTCTTCGAAGTAGTAATTCACTGGTAATTTTCCTTGATATTTAATAAATTGCCATGAGCTTTCGTTATCGTATTATAATAAATACTTTAAATGAAAATCGGTTCGGATGTATACATTCAGACAGGCCCGCCGCTGGCAGTTTTTGACTGCGTGCAAATATCGATAATGGCGGCCTTTGATTAAATATCGTCGCTCCCATGGAAGACTAACACGTTTCAGATTTTCTGTGCAAGTTTTCTGTGAGAAAAACTGACACGTGTTAGTCTTTCAAGGGGCAATATTATACTGAGTTTTGCTTTAAAAAAGATTTTTAAGCTATTGCATAGATTTTGTCGCGGGCTTGGCGACTAAATCAAAAAAAAACCGTAACGGATATTTGTCAAAAAAAAATCCGAAAAGGTTCGAAAAGATTCGAAAACGTTCGTAAAGGTTCGGTGTTAGCAACAGGCCAAATACATAATATTGGTTCTCTATCATAATCAGCGGTGGGCAGGTTACCGAATTGAGAATGTGTTAGTAAACACGAACGCGTAGCGAGCACGAAAGCAAAATCAATTATTTATTTAGTTTGATTTCAATGCTTGAACAGTAAACATGTGTCACACGCACTCTTTGGTACTCTGTTTTAAGCGCGCGTGCGACACTTCCTCACCGTAGGTAGGTAGGTTGAACTGGCCGGTCCATGAGGACCTCACATAGACTGATTGAGTCCGTAGTGTTACCAGAAGTTTGTTTTAACGACCAAACTGAAAAACCCTATCAAAAACCAGGACCTATGTTATAAAATAACTCCGTCCTCTTGGAAAATACTAGAAGCTTCCTAGGACTTAAGCCACTTGCTGCTTCTAGATCTGACAGCTGTATCACTCCTAATATCTGGAGTCTTAGCCTGGCAAGTGCAGGGCACGAGCACAGAACGTGCTCGATCGTTTCCTCCTCCAACCCGCACTTCCTACACCTGCTATCACTGACCAAGCCTAATTTAAAGGCATGTGACGCCAGAAGGCAGTGTCCAGTCAGAATACCCGTCATGAGTCTACAGTCCTCTCTTTTTAATGATAGAAGCAACTGTGTTAGTGTAAGGTTGTAAGACCTACACATAATCTTCGACACTTTACAGCCCCGCGCTTGAACCTACGCCTTTCCCGCTTAGTCGATCATGTGCACCTCTCGCATTCGCTTAATCTCGCCCAATCTAATTGGGACGTCTACGGAGCAAGCTTCAAGGGATGCGCCCTTTTTAGCTAATTCGTCCGCTTTTTCATTCCCATCTATTCCCATATGCCCTGGGACCCAATATAGATGTATGCTTCTCCCTGTCCCGATTCTCTCCAGAGACTGCTTACACTCTAACACGCATTTAGATGCTGTGCTATGCGAGATTATTGCCTTAATTGCTGCTTGACTGTCAATATAAAAGTTAACACGGTTGCAGCTTAAGCTATTCTCTTCCAGGGTTTCTACTGCTTTGGTTACGGCTAATATTTCCGCTTGGAAAACGCTACAGTAATCCGGCAGCCTGTAGGATCTGCTTAATTCCGGATCAGCGCAGTATACCGCAGACCCTACTCCTTCCACTATTTTGGAACCATCGGTGTACACATGTATCGCCTCGTCCGCCAATTGCGCACCCTTGCGCCAACCGTCCACCTCTATTGTGGCCTTAAGATCTCCCTCAAAGTGCAGGTAGGGAATCATGTAGTCTGTTCGTCTTGTGACTGAGGACGCTATACTACTATGGCCATATGGTCGGCGCTCAAGCTGCCCCGAAGCATCGAGCCTGGTTGCGGTCGTTAACGCTTTGTTCTTTGATACCAGGTCTACAGGTGGAATGTGCAGAATGGCATACAGTGCAGCCGTCGGGGTTGTTTTCAGGGCTCCCGTAATGCAAAGCATCGATAGTCTGCATACCCCCTCTAATTTTTTGAGGTATGTTGTTTTTTGTGTGGCTTTCCACCAAACAAGAACTCCATAGTATAGAATAGGGCTTACAATCGCTGTAAAAACCCAATGAGAAAGAGAGGGCGATAGGCCCCACGTACACCCCAGCATTCTTTTACATGCATAGAGTGCCGTTGAGGCCTTCTTGACCCTCTCCTCCAAGTTGAGCTTCCATGACAACTTACTGTCTAGGATGATTCCTAGATATTTTGTGCAAGGTTTCTCCTGTAAGGTCACCGCTCCTAACTTAGGCCTGGTCCAATTTGGGACCTTGTACCTCTTTGTAAACAAGACCATATCCGTCTTCTCCGCATTGACTTTCAGCCCGACATTAGATGCCCAGGTATGAATATCCCGAAGCGCCCGATCCATCAAAGAACTAATCGTTGGAAGGCATTTTCCACTTATGACAATTGCAACGTCATCTGCGTAAGCCGTAAGTTTTACGGGTCCCTCATCGAATTGCCTGAGCAGTTGGTTGATGACCAGTGTCCACAGCAGAGGTGATAGCACCCCTCCCTGCGGCGTGCCCCTGTCCACTGATTTCGTGGCCTCGTACAATCCCCATTGTGATGTAATCTTTCTGCAATTTAACATGCAGCCGATCCATCTGATTAAGGCAGGATGTACTTTAATGTAATTAAGACCATCCATAATCGCCCATTTTGCAACATTATTGAAAGCCCCGGAAATGTCCAAGAAGACTCCTAGAGCATACTCCTTATATTCCAGGGATTTCTCTATGCTTATTACCACCCTATGCAATGCGGTGTCTACCGACTTGCCTTTGGTGTACGCATGCTGTGTTGTGGAGAGCAGCTTTCCATCCACGTTGGACTTTATGTACACATCTATCAGCCTCTCAAAGGTTTTGAGCAGAAATGATGTTAAGCTAATGGGTCTATAGTCTTTGGGATACACGTGACCGATCTTCCCCGCCTTTGGTAGAAAAGCTACACGAGCAGTTCTCCAAGAGTGCGGAACATGATTCAGTCTTATGCACCCATCGAATATTATTTTAAGCCATTCCACGACCGCCCTGCTTGAGAATTGTAGCATGGCCGGGAATATACCATCTGGGCCCGGCGATTTAAACTTAGAAAACGTCTTCCCTGCCCACTCGATCTTGGTATCGGTCACCAAGCCCGGCACCACTAGCTCCGTGATCGAAGTGTGAGTGATGTCTGCTGGTTCTTCTAAACCGTCTCCCGATGGGAAATGTGTATCGAGAAGCACCTCAAGGGATTCCTCACTATCACGTGACCATTCCCCGTTCTCTTTCTTTATTAGTCCCTGGACTATGTTTCCCTTTGCTAGGACTTCTTTCAACCGTGCTGTTTCACTGGAGCAATCTAAGTCCGTACAGAAACTTTTCCATGAGTTTCTCTTCGCCCTGGTAATTTCACGCTTGTAGATCCTCAGTAGATCCCTGTACTCGTCCCGACACGCTTCGCTTTCCGCGGTCTTTGCGAGTTTAAACATTTCTTTTACCTGTCTTCTTAGAAGACTCAGCTCATTGCTCCACCATGGCGGCTTTGCTTTTCCTCTGAATCTTCTTAGAGGGCAAGCTTTGTTATACGCAGTCATAAGCGTCCTTGTTAGGAATTCATTCGACTCCTCCAGTTCCTCTACATTAGCAACCTCTTTGGGTTGTCCCAGTTTCGTTTCTACACGTTTCTGGAATTTAGTCCAATTCGTTGCCCTAGGGTTTCTAAAGGTTCCTCCCTTCTCTACCCTCTTTAGTGGGATGCTGAAGCTTATATACGCATGGTCGGAGAAGGATGGTCTATCGAGAACCATCCAATCATACCTTGATATATCACGCTCGGAGCTCAATGTAATATCCAGAACATTGCTGGATGTTGGACCAATGTATGTAGGAACATTTCCCCTGTTGGCTATCTGCAAATTGGTTTGCAGGATGTAACAAAATAGAGATTCGCCTCTCTCGTTCGTATCTGCTCCTCCCCACGCATTGTGGTGCGCATTTGCATCTGCGCCTATGACCAACCGCCCTTTGCGCCCTTCCTCCTGTACTAGCCTTTTGCACTCCATCGGTGGAACCTCCGCAGCATGGGCCATGTAGCAGGACGCCAGGATAAATGCCTGCTTATTCTTTTGCTCAACGGCCACCGCTACGAGATCCTCGGTGGTGTAATTAGGCAGCATATATGAATGCAGCTGTTTCCTTACCATTACTACAGCTCGCACCCGTCCTTCCGTTTGTGCGTAGTAAACGCCAAGCCCGCGCGCGCTAAGTCCAGAAACCTTTCCTCCCGATGAGAGCCACGGCTCCTGGATCAGCGCCACGTCAAACGAACCCTCCTCAAAGGTTAGGAGGAGTTCACTCGACGCCACTTTACTGTGTTGGAGGTTTATCTGTAGGACTCGCAGCACCATTAGGCTGTTTGTCCCCCTCCAGCACCTTCGTCTTGACGTCGTCGTCCTCCTCTTGCCCCTTTGGTTTAGAGTATTCGAGGCCCCCTTCAGCCCCTCGTGAATGTTGTGCCGTGTGTTCCTCTGTGCGAGTCACAGCACCATTTAGCGGTTGGTCCTCTTCTAGCACGTTCGTGGTGACGTCGGGGACCTCCACCTGTCTTTTTTCCCTTAGGCTTCTGAGGTCCTTTTCGACTTCGCCCACTTCCAGCGTGTTAGGATTTTTATCCTCGGGACTTCTTTTCCTGAGTCGCATGTAAATTTTGCCAGTGCCAAAGGACATTTTGCCAAGCTGCGTGTACAAAATATCCTCCGCCTGCTTGTTTATTTGGAAGATGTAGAACTGACCATCCTCGGTAGGCCGAGATACAGTAAGTACCTTCCAATCCTGTGTCGGTATGTTCGGATTCTGATTCTGCAGAAGTCGCAGTGTATCCTCCGACTTCATCACGCATGGTATCCATACCTTAACTTTTGGTACCGTGGGGATTTGCGCTTTATCCACCACCTCAAACCGCGCGTTCGTGCCTTGCCTTTGGAGCTTTGGAACGACTTCCTCCAGCCACCGCGAGCTCGCGATGTTGTCGCACGCTATCATCTTCACACCATTTTACCATCCCCCCGAATCAAAGGTTGGAAGGGGCTTACTTGGTTGTTCCCGCATCATCTTAAGCATTAAGCTAATAAGCTCCCTTTCCACAGATCTCCACCTTTCAGTAGTCATTTGTCCGAACGGACTGCTACGATCAACCAGCGCCACAGTCAGTGACTGCTTTGCCACATCACTCATCTTCTCTGGAAAAGCAGGAGTCTTAGTGTTATCTCCCTTTGGAACCTCCGAGAACACCGGAGTCTTCGCGTTAACTCCCTTTAGCGCCTCCGAGAAAGCCGGAGTCTTAGCGTTATCTCCCTTTGGCTTATCTCCTACTTCCGTAGTTGGAACTTCCCTCTGACTGGCAGCTTTCGAGGTAGTTGCTACCTCGCTATTGGAACCCATCTGTCTTACAGCTTTGGGCCTACTTGTCTTGTCTGTGCGACTGCCCTGCCTCGCGGCTCTCGGACTGGGTCCTTTCTGCCTCTTGAAAGCAGGCTTCTCGCCTTCTGCCGAACGTTGCCTCTTCATTCTGCCATTCGACGCTTCTTCCTCCTCGTACCGGTTGCAGAACCGAGGGTTTCTCGCAGCAAACCTTTTGAACTGCCTTCGACCTACTTCTACCGCTTCATGGGCCCATTCCAAGCGCTCGATCTCCACTTCTGTTGGGTCGACCACTGCTCCCAAGCGTTGTACAATTCTTAGTGCTGCACGGTACTGCGAGAGAGCTCTTTTACTTCCTCTGCTCCGTACCCTTCTCCACTCTTCTACTCCGTTTTCATTTGTGTGCTTCTCCAACACGGAGTTCATTGAATCAGCACTACTCTCGCTCCCCGAGTCCGACGCATCGCTTAATTCGTATTTGTCGTCCTTGGATTGCGACTCAGTCCTCCTCTTTACATCCTCCTTATTACATTCAGGTAATGAGTTGTTCATCTTGGTCGTACGACCACCTGCCCGACAAGGCGGGCTCAGCGGTCCAGTATTATATACGAGGAAAGAACCGTCCGCCACAGCAGCGCCCCTTACTGCGGTAAGGCCATAACTACTCCCCGAGATGGCCCGGTATCGGGAAGGCTCCGTTCGAATACAGCCGAATTTATCCCCTGGCCGCAAATCGTCCAATAGGAACGGTCCGCATAACACCCTGGATTAGGGGGTTGGCAGTTCTTGGTCACCGACATCCCGCCGCCCTCCTATGAGGCGAAACGGCGTAGATGTCAGTCCTAAAAAGCTCCGCCTCATAGTCGGGCGCTATGGAGTTCGGCTAAGCCCTCACACCAACGACAAGGTGCCTACCCTAGTGAGGGTACGACCATCGAAATCAAACTAAAAGAGCTGCCGTTGATTTTCACGAAGTAGCCATTGTGCTATCGCTTATCGTATACACCCTGCAAAAATCGTTGGATCTGTGGTCCACTGGAGTACTTACCATTATACTCCACTGTAATGCAGCAATGGACCAACTCATGTTTCTACACGAACACATTGTAAGCCGATCATTGCTCGTTTTTAACGGATGTAATCACTACACGATGTTTATTGGACTGTGGGTACTCCATGGATTACTCTGATGTAATTCGAAGCTGGAGTATATGGTCCAGTCCTAGGACATCGCAATGTTAATTGGACCATATTTTTTGTATGAATTGTGGTTAATTTTGGAGTACTCAGTTGGTCCATAGCGAGTACTCCATACATGCATGCATGGAGTACTCGCGATTTTTGCAGGGCATATATGGTCGCTTACAAGCAAACCTAATAAAACCGCACTGCGTTTTTTTAGAGCACGCAAACAACCGGCGTTTTTTGCCCTAACCCAAATAAGCATGCGTTGTGACAATGTAAAGCATGTGTGCAAACGTCAAATCTAAATGTCACGCAGAACAAAAGTTGGAAATCGAGTTATGTTTTCACGCAGAAAATTCAATTTGAGTTGCTCTCATACATGCATGAAACATTTTTGACAGAAAATGACTTGCGAGCGTTTATATTAGGTTGGCTTGTTAGCAGGTGCTAACCTCACGCCCACCCCGGATCATAAAGTTAAAGTTAAAGTGAATGTTAAAGTTAAAGCGAAAGTTAAAGTCAAAGTTAAAGTTAAGGTTAAAGTTAAAAATAAAGTTAAAGTTAAGGCTAAAGTTAAAGTTAAGGTTAAAGTTAAAGTTGTTAAAGTTAAAGTTAGAGTTAAGGTTAAAGTTAAAGTTAAAGTGAATGTTAAAGTTAAAGTGAAAGTTAAAGTTAAAATTTAGGTGAAAGTTAAAGTTAAAGCTAAAGTGAATGTTAAAGTTAAAGTCAAAGTTAAACTTAAAGTTAATGTTAAAGTTAAAGTTGAAGTTAAAGTTAAAGTGAATATTAAAGTTAAAGTTAAAGTGGAAGTTAAAGTTGAAGTTAAAGTTAAAGTTAAAGAGGAAGTTAAAGTTGAAGTTAAAGTTAAAGTAAAGTCAAGGTTAAGGTTAAAGTTAAAGTTAAGGTTAAAGTTAAAGTTAAAGTTAAGGTTAAAGTTAAAGTTGAAGTTGAAGTTAAAGTTAAAGTTAAAGTTAAAGTGAATGTTAAAGTTAAAGTTAAAGTTAAGGTTAAAGTTAAAGTTAAGGTTAAAGTTAAAGTTAAAGTGAATGTTAAAGTTAAAGCCAAATTTAAGTTAAAGTTAAAAATAAAGTTAAAGTTAAAGTTAAGGTTAAAGTTAAAGTTAAAGTGAATGTTAAAGTTAAAGCGAAAGTTAAAGTTAAAGTTAAAAATAAAGTTAAAGTTAAAGATAAGGTTAAAGTTAAAGTTAAGGTTAAAGTTAAAGTTAAAGTAAAAGTTAAGGTTAAGGTTAAAGTTAAGGTTAAGGTTAAGGTTAAAGTTAAAGGTAAAGTGAATGTTAAAGTTAAAGCGAAAGTTAAAGTTAGAAATAAAGTTAAAGTTAAAGTGGAAGGTAAATTGAAAGTTAAAGTTAAAGTTAAGGTTAAAGTTGAAGTTAAAGTTAAAGTTAAAGTCAAAGTTAAAGTTAAGGTTAAAGTTAAAGTTAAAGTTAAATTTAAAGTTAAAGTTAAAGTTACAGTTAATGTTAAAGTTAAAGTTAAAGTTAAAGTTAAAGTGAATTAAAGTTAAGGTTAAAGTTAAAGGTTAAAGTTAAACTGAATGTTAAAGTTAAAGCGAAAGTTAAAGTTGAAGTTAAAGTTAAAGTGAATGTTAAAGTTAAAGTTAAAGTTAAGGTTAAAGTGAATGTTAAAGTTAAAGTCCAAGTGAATGTTAAAGTTAAAGTTAAAGTTAAGGCTAAAGTTAAAGTTAAGGTTAAAGTTAAAGTTAAAGTGAATGTTAAAGTTAAAGCGAAATTTAAAGTTAAAGTTAAAAATGAAGTTAAAGTTAAAGTTAAAGTGGAAGTTAAAGTTAAAGTTAAAGTTAGAGTTAAAGTTAAAGTTAAAATTAAAGTCAAAGTTAAAGTTAAAGTCAAAGTTAAAGTTAAGGTTTTTTTTTTTTTTTTTTTTTTTTTTTTGTGTTTCGTGGAAGGAGGAAATGCTTTATGCACTCACCGGGATATTTAAGCCTCACTGCGAGACTCTCCGAGTGTAGGACTCCCTTCTTCCATGAAGGCTTACCCACTAAAACCTAACCTCCCACGGCCCGCGCAAATCCCCGTACCTGGGACCGCGTTTAGCATTACTTCGGGTACGGGTGCGCGCTACGTGAGCTCTATGGCTACTCTCATGCTAATGGGCTAGGCATCCGTCTTCTCGTTTACTGGTAAGTATATGCCTCACATATGTGCTGACCGTATCCCATTTGTCTCTTCGACAGGTCATGTTATTAATGACACTGCCCGGGGATAGGTCGCCAAGTACCTCTTCTACCCTCCTTCGCTGATGGGAGAAGTGCCTGCATTCGAAGAAGGTGTGGCGTACATCGTCTATTTCCCCACAGTACAGGCAGCTCGGGCTATCAACTTTACCCATTCTGTGTAGGTATTTGCGGAAGTAACCATGTCCCGTTAGAAACTGGGTCAGGTAAAAGTCTACCTCTCCGTGCGGTCGCTTCAACCATGGATTCAGTTCAGGGATTAGTTCCCTAGTCCACTTTCCTACGATGCTGTTGCTCCACTGATCTTGCCAACATCGGATCGATTCTTCACGCGCCTGCATGGCAACAGCAGCTCTACTTGCTTGCGATCCGTTGTCATATATTGTTTTTCTTTCCTCAACGAGAAGATATATCGGTATGGTTCCCGCAACGACCAGGACAGCTTCAGCTGATACCGTGCGGTAAGCCGAAGATATTCGCAGCGCCCCTCTGCGTTGGACCGAGGTGAGGGCGACTCGGTTCTTCCGGTATTTCATTGCGTCCGCCCAGATTTCTGCACCATATAAGAGTATAGAATCCGAGGCTGATGCAAGCAACTTCCTTGTGCATGGCTTTGGGCCACCTGTGTTTGCCATTAATCTACTCAACTGCGCTATTATGCGCGCAGCTCTTTCGCAGGCCCCTCGTATGTGATCCGAGAAGTTGAGTTTGCTGTCTAACCTCACTCCCAGATATTTCGTTGAAGCGAGTGTTTCTATTGGCTGGTCCCCAACCATCATGTTCCTGGTAGTGGGAATACGTCTCTTTGTGAGGATGACGATCTCCGTTTTGGCTGTTGCTAACTGGAGACCGTGCTCAGCCATCCACCTATTTACATTACGCATGACCTGGTTTAATTTTAGCTGTGCCAGCTCGCAGCTTGGTGCTGTTATCACAGCTGCCACGTCGTCTGCAAATGCAACGAGGAAGGTGCTTTCTGGCATGTCTAATCGAAGAAGACTGTCGTAAGTTATATTCCAGATATCGGGACCTAGTACCGAACCCTGGGCTGCTCCACCTGTTATTTTTACCTTTTTTTGACCGTGAGTACTTTCATATATTAAGTACCTCTCTCTTAGGTAGTCCCTTAAAATTTCTAACAAATATTGCGGTACTTTGAAAGTGCTTTCTAGTGCCTCAAGCATGTCCTCCCACCTAGCTGAGTTAAAAGCGTTTTTGACGTCCAGCGTGACCAGCAACACTATAGGTCTTGCTCTGTGGCACGCTGTCTCGGCTTTCTTGACTGCGTCTATAACTTCTGCTATGGCATCGATTGTGGAGTGCCCCCTCCGAAAACCATGCTGTCTGGGCGACAGTCCTCCGGCGTCCTGTAACTCTGGTGAGGCGTTGCTTCAGGAGACTCTCCATCAATTTCCCTGCTGTGTCCAACATACATAGGGGACGGTAGGATGATGGAGAGTTGGGATCTCCTTTCCCTTTTGGAATGAGAACCAGTCGTGCTGTCTTCCATATGGTGGGGAAAATTCTTTCTTCGAGACATTTGTTGTATATGTGCAACATAAGTTCTGGGCAGTCGTTTGCAGCTAGTCTAATTGCCTCCGCGGGTATTCCGTCGGGCCCAGATGCTTTCCTAGGTTTCATAGTTCGCACGGCAGTTTTAAGCTCTTCTTCTTGGAATGGTTCCACGTTGCGATCTTCATGGGTAACGTACCCGCCCTCCCTAGGCAGTTGGGTGGGAAACAGGCCATCCACAATGTTCCTTATTTGGTTCTCATCCATCAGCTGGTTTGGCGGACGGAACTTCTTCATTACTATCTTATATCCCTGCCCCCATGGGTCTCGATCCACTTCCTCGCAAAGCGCTTTCCAGCACTTAAGCTTGCTTTGCTTAATGGCATCACTAAGAGCTTTCTTCGTTCCTTTGTACGCTTCCGACTTTTCTAGAGCCTCAGGCCTGCCGCGCGCGCGAGTTGCTAGCCTTCGCATCCTGTGGCATATTTTCCGCAGCTCCGCGATTTCGCTATTCCACCAGTATACCTGCTTTTTACCCCTCCACACTCCCCTCCGTGGCATAGAGAGGTTGCAAGCGTGGCGAAGACAGCTCATTGTCTTTTCAACCGTCTCTTCCGTCGGACTGGAGTTGTTGATTATCCGTCGGGCATCCCCCAGTACTGATGCGGGGAATGTGGCAGAGTCGACCTTGGATGCGTCCCATGCTTTTGTTCTGCGTGGCCCGTTCGGAATCTGCCTCTGACCGGGATCGTTTAGGTGGAAAGTGATGTAGTTGTGATCGCTGCCAGTCAGATCCTCTATGACTCTCCATCCATCAGCGGTCAGCAGCAGGCTTTCTGACACTAGTGTTACATCGGGGATCGAGTATCCAAAGCCTGGCCGTCGGTATGTAGGGGTCGTACCAGTGTTAAGCACGTTCAAACCGAGCCTGGCTGCCATCTCAAGGACTAACCTTCCACGGGTGTTAGTCTGCGGCATTCCCATTTCGACGGCTCTTGCGTTAAAGTCTCCCGCCACAACCAGGTTACTAGTTAAGTCCCTCAGGTCGTCTTCAATAAGTTCAAGCTTGTCCCTGAACGTTTGAATGGGATCATTCGGTGACAAGTAGCAGCTTACTATTGTGGTATTATTCGTAGTTAGGCGGACGTAGCCTTGTCCGGCAACACGGTTCACAATATTGGCGTTTGCATCTGTCATCCAGATTGCGGCGGTGCCGGTGTTGTCTATATGCCAATCATTTCGGGCTCTATAGGGTTCGCTGATGATAACGCTGTAAGCTTTATGGTCTAAGACCAACTGTTGTAGTAGCTCATCAGCAAGTCTGCTCAGGTAAAACTAATCACTATTGAATTGAGACTTTGGCCTTTGCAATAGCGAGTGCCGCTCTGAAAATGCTGCATGCTCCAGATCCAGGGACATGATCGAGCTTCTGTGTATTACACAGGTAACATTTTGGAGTTAAGGTTAAAGTTAAAGTTAAAGTTAAAGTGGAAGTTAAAGTTAAAGTTAAAGTTAAAGTTAAGGTTAAAGTTAAAGTTAAAGTGAATGTTAAAGTTAAAGCGAAAGTTAAAGTTAAAAATAAAGTTATAGTTAAAGTTAAATGGGAAGTTAAAGTTAAAGTTAAGGTTAAAGTTAAAGTTAAAGTCAAAGTTAAAGTTAAGGTTAAAGTTAAAGTTGAAGTTAAAGTTAAAGTTAAATTCAAAGTTAAAGTTAAAGTTAAGGTTAAATTTAAGGTTAAAGTTACAGTTAATGTTAAAGTTAAAGTTAAAGTGAATGTTAAAGTTAAAGTTAAAAATAAAGTTAAAGTTAAAGTGAAAGTTAAATTTAAAAATAAAGTTAAAGTTAAAGTGAAAGTTAAATATTAACTTCTCATTTATTCAATAAAAGTAAAAAATTTGTTTTCTTATCGGTCACCACGCTTAAAAAGGTTAACTTGAATTAATATCAAAGACAAAACTTAAATTAATATCAAAGAAAACAAAATGTTGCATAAATATTATAATTGCATAAGCTGATAATATGCAATAGCTTTACGCGCGGCAGTCCCCGAGTTTCACACGTCCTTTTTTTTTTAATTTTTTTCCTCATAGAATATAAAAGTAAAGAAATCTTAATAAATAGGTATAAAACATTTATCTTGATTGGGGTCTCAGGGCCGTTTTCAATATATCCAGTTAACGCTAACTGGCAGTTTATTTGACAGATAACCGGACTATTTCTGGTAAATAAACTGTCAGTCAGCGCTAGAGCTTACGATTTCTTCTCGAACACAAGCGAGAATTTCGGTTCGAGAAATACGGTCATATTTCGCTGTAATTCGATCGAAGTCAAGCGTGATCAGTTTTTCTCGGACGAGTTTCTCTGTCGCTTTAAAATTGGTGCCGTTATCGGAAAAGATCTCCGCTGGAGTACCACGACGTGCCATGAAGTTTCTAAGAGCCATAATACAAGAATTTGTATCGAGACTATGAGCGACTTCAAAATGTACTGGCCGGAGTGTCAAGCAAGTATAAAGCACTCCCCATCTTTTCTCCTTATGTCTCCCTATGTTGACAAGTATTGGACCAAAATAATCGACGCCTGTGAATGTGAAGGGTCTAGTAAAACTGGCTAATCTTGCAGCTGGTATCGGCGACATTTGTGGAGGTTCTGGTAAGGCGTTGTTAATTTTGCACCTCTGGCAAGATTTTCGTATTTTATTGTACAATACTCGTAGACGCGGAATACAATATTTGCCTTTGACATTTTAATGACCGTTTCGTGTGCCATATGATGATTCTTTTCGTGGTAATCTCTAACGATCAAAAACGTTATGTAGCTTTCTCTCGGCAGTACGTGTTTTTGGTCACCGACCGCGCTGTTGATTTTTGTGGCTAGATCGGCTACGTTCAGCTTCGTAGGAACCGAGCGCCACTGTTTGCTGTCGGAACTCTCTAGGATCTCTCCGACGCGATGCATTACAAATTGCTGAAAGCTGCGTGGGTCCATATTAAACCATTGCAGTACGGTTTTGGAATCTGACCAATACGTGGTGTTTCGGTGTTCAAGCCCACGTATTTTTATTACCTTTTGCGTCAATCGTACTCCCACTACGGCGGCTTGCAGTTCCAAACGAGGAATGGAGATTGGTTTTAATGGAGCGACTTTACTTTTTGCCGCTATCAATGACACGTCGACGTCGTCTCCTTGGCGTACCCTCACATAGCAAACTGCAGCATAGGCATGTTCGCTGGCATCAACGAACGTATGAATGCCGATGTCGGTAGCGAATTTAACCACGGCCTTTAAGCTCATTATTACTAACATAACGTAAACGCATAAGGCTATAAAAATTACCAAAAATGTTCAAACGGAGAGCACACCAAAAGAACGGAAACACCTTTAAGGTGTACCAAACCATCAAACACAAATATAATACACGGACCAACAGGGACATCAAACGATACCATCAAAAAACACAACAAATTATTAAAATATCAGAGTCGACGAAATTCTTGGAGAGGTGCAAGCGAAGTGGAATAACACCAAATTTTTTAAGAGATGCAACAAAAGATATTATGTACATCATAAAAAACAACACCAATAATTGCAGAACTCCACGTAAGTACACAAACAAAGTTGTCACATTCATTAATCAAGTGCAGGCGAAGCTTTTAAATATGATAATATGTATCAAACATGACCTCCTAAGACAAAACAGAAGGGAGGCAAATAGACTGAGAAAAGAAATCGATCACACTCTTAATTCTCACCATTCAACCAAATTCTACGAAAGTGAAGATATACTGTTGGACAACCCCACAAGCAATATTAAACAGAGACAAACAAAAAAGTACGAAAAACTAAGACAACAAGAGAAGGAAAAACTCAATATTAGGGTGGTACCACAATGGTTCCGAAATACCACACAAACTGAAATACCACATGATATACAATGGCTGTTATCGCTGGGCCCGAAATATGCCCTCTCGACCGAAAACAAGAAATTTCCTCTATTTAAGTTTATAGCAGACGGGGAAAACATTATACAAACGGTGAAAGATAAGGAATCACAAGAAGTGGCAAGAAACAACTTCACGACACTGATACACGACCATCTAAAAAACAATACGATTTCCACACGAGACAAATTCACACGCAAACTACAGGAAGAGACAAAACGGTTCCTCAAACACAACAAACAATTACTTGTACTCAATGCCGACAAGGGCAACGCTACAGTGGTGATAGACAAAAACGAATACGATACAAAGATTCAGACACTGGTGAACGATATCTCTACCTGCAGAGTTTTAAAACGCGATCCGAAACCCGAACTTAACTTCTTTACTTGTTTTAAATTCCCCTATTGTAAAATGTGAAATACTGAGTTACGCCCATAGCTGATTTGACCGACGAAATATTATTAAAATATGAACATAAGAACATACATACTTTACGGCAAAGTCTTTGCGCATGATCTTGTTAGTGCTAGTAATGTAATTATTGCGATTAGTCAATAAATGTAGATAAGTAGGTACTTACCATTGCCACGATTTCATTATGATCCCTCTAATCAAGCTGTATTATCAATAAATATATCTAGATCCACCTCTGAAGAACTTTTAACTATGTATGTAATTGCAATTTAATGTGTAATCGTTACGGTTCATCCACTATGCGCATCAACTACTTAACCAACCGACCGACTGCGAAATAAGCTTAACAGGGGACTCCCCTAACTTTGACAGTCCTGCCTTTCATAGGCAAGTGTCCGACGTTCAGTCAATACTGACATTATTTTTGGAATATACAATAAAATATCTAAAAATTTTGAAATCCATCAATGTTGATGGCAATAGTGTCAATTTATCTTGATGTGTAGCACCTCCGTAACCCATCAACTTGTGATTTACCAGTGTTTGGTGAAATAAAAACAAAATATTGCAAATTAAAGGATTTAACTTAGTTTTGTGTCAGCAATATAATCAAAGATATTTTTGAACGCGAAAATCTAAGTAGTGTAAGTAAAAGATATAATTTTAAAGAATTGTTCATTTTTATACTCAGTTGAGCAGAGCTCACAGAGTATATTAACTTTGATTGGATAACGGTTGGTTGTACAGGTATAAAGGAATCGAGATAGATATAGACTTTCATATATCAAAATCATCAGTATCGAAAAAAAATTTGATTGAGTCATGTCCGTCCGTCTGTCCGTTAACACGATAACTTGAGTAAATTTTGAGGTATCTTGATGAAATTTGGTAAGTAGGTTCCTGGGCACTCATCTCAGATCACTATTTAAAATTAACGATATCGGACTATAACCGCGCCCACTTTTTCGATATCGAAAATTTCGAAAACCAGAAAAAATGCGATAATTCATTTCCAAACACAGACAAGGCGATGAAACTTGGTAGGTGTGTTGACCTTATGAAGCAAAATAGAAAATTAGTAAAATTTTGGACAATGGGCGTGGCACCGCCCACTTTTAAAAGAAGGTAATTTAAAAGTTTTGCAAGCTGTAATTTGGCAGTCGTTGAAGATATCACGATTAAATTTAGCAGGAACGTTACTCCTATTACTATATGTATCCGTAATAAAAATTAACAAAATCGGAGAACGACCACGCCCACTTTAAAAAAAATTTTATTAAAGTCAAATTTTAACAAAAAATTCAATATCTTTACAGTATATAAGTAAATTATGTCAACATTCGACTCCAATAATAACACTGTGCAATAAAATACAAAAATAAAAGAAAAATTCAAAATGGGCGTGGCTCCGTCCTTTTTCATTTAATTTGTCTAGGATATTTTAAATGCCATAAGTCGAACAAAAATTTACCAATCCTTGTGAAATTTGGTAGGGGCTTAGATTCTAGGACGATAACTGTTTTCTGTGAAAAAGGGCGAAATTGGTTTGAAGCCACGCCCAGTTTTTTACACAGTCCTCCGTCTGTCCTTCCGCTCGGCCGTTAATACGATAACTTGAGCAAAAATCGATATATCTTGACTAAACTCAGTTCTCGTACTTACCTGAACTCACTTTGTATTGGTGTAAAAAGTGGAGGAAATCCGACTATGACCACGCCCACTTTTTCGATACCGAAAGTTACGAAAAATTAAAAAAATGCCATAATTCTATACCAAATACGAAAAAAGGGATGAAACATGGTAATTGGATTGGTTTATTGACGCAAAATATAAATTTAGAAAAAAACTTTGTAAAATGGGTGTGACACCTACCATATTAAGTAGAAGTAAATGAAAAAGTTCTGCAGGGCGAAATCAAGGGCTTTGAATCTTGGCAGGAATACCGTTTGTGGTGATACATATATAAATAAATTAGCGGTACCCGACAGATGATGTTCTGGGTCACCCTGGTCCACATTTTGGTCGATATCTCGAAAACGCCTTCACATATACAACTACCACCACTCCCTTTTAAAACCCTCATTAATATCTTTAATTTGATACCCATATCGTACAAACACATTATAGAGTCACCCCTGGTCAACCTTTATGGCGATATCTCGAAAAGGCGCCCACCTATAGAACTAAGGCCCACTCCCTTTTAAAATACTCATTAACACCTTTCATTTGATACCCATATCGTACAAACAAATTCTAGGGTCAGCCCTGGTCCACCTTTATGGCGATATCCCTAAATGGCGTTCACTTATAGAACTATTACCCACTCCCTCTTAAAATACTCTTTAATACCTTCCATTTGATACACATGTCATACAAACACATTCCAGGGTTACCCTAGGTTCATTTTCCTACATGGTGATTTTCCCTTATTTTGTCTCCATAGCTCGCAACTGAGTATGTAATGTTCGGTTACACCCGAACTTAGCCTTCCTTACTTGTTTTTTATTGCAAGTAAAACGGATTCAATACTAATATTTTGTGTTAAGGGCATATAATAATGAAATATAATACCCAGTGCAGGTAAAATCGCAACTTATGACAGAAAAAGACAATTCCAAAGGATCGTTCGTTTTTATTTGTTATTTGTATTGTATTGTATTTTATTAAACATTTTCTAGATGCATACTTATTAACCTAAGATTAAAATATCGTTAGTATTTCATTATCAACTATAAGTAAGTGACAGATTTTTTACGTAATTTCCAATGGGCTATCCGTCAAGAAAGCTGCAACTAACTTTAAGCACCAACTAAATTCCTTCTATGAATATGCTCCATTGAGTACGTAGCACACCTCGCAGTTAATCAGTATCCCTCATATGGATAGCGAAAAAAGTATCAAAATATTATTTTTTCGCCCTACAGCTGCTTAGTGCCGAACTCTGTAAAACGTGGGGAGAGACTAATTTTTTCTGGTCTAAAACAAAACTCCTATTTTATTAGAGCGTTCAATCCCTTCAATATCTGAAAGTAAAACTGAGTAGCTGTGGTAATTTTTTGCTGTTTTGTAATTAGTTAATTATCAGTGAAACGAAACATAAATACCAATATCAATGAGCCAGAACATTTCCGTGATAATTAAGCGTGATACGGAGCTAGAAAACCGACCGAATGATAGCTATTTGTATCGAGTTCGGGGCGCCATCAAGCGGGAATGGGCGCCTCCACCTTCTGACAGACGTAGTTTCTTAACGGATTCCAATAGATGGGGTTGCTAGAGCAAAGATTGGGTCCGAGCTAGTAAGGTTTTTTTTATTCTTTAGTGTGGATGAATATTTATTATGAAATTGACTTTCAATATTGGACGTGGTGCCCGCGTGCAAAGATTGCGGTCCGAGCTAGAAAATTTTTTTTTCTTTAGCATGGATGACTATTTATTATGAAATTGACTTTGAATATTACGTCGTACGATTAGGCGCCCCTTGGACTTGGCGCCCGCGTGCTGTGCACGCCTTGCACGCCCGCTTACGGCCGAGGGGCGACAGCGTTTGGACATATTTTTTTCCAATTGAAAAACTTGGTCTGAATTTTTAATGTTGCTTTTGCCGGCACTTGAACTCAGGTCCTTCGGTGAGGTATGCAAAGCACTTTTTATCAATAAGTGGTTTGAAATTTTGGCAGGCAAAAAGTTTGAGAATAAATCTGAAACATTTTGGACATATGATCAAAGCAAATTTTTTTTAAAAAAGATTGTAACGGTCTTCCTGAAAGTGAATACATAGAACTGGGTTTCAATTTGAAACTGGAGAAGTCTACACTTAAATTTATAACAAAATAGTGGGCGGTTCCCTGAAATCCTTTCAGTCAGTAACTAGTGATACACATTTCTGGTTCGGAACTAGACCTAAATTGCCAAATAAGTAAAAGTTCGTTACTAACAAGATTTTAACCAGTTAAAAAATCGACAGCTTCGGTTCTTATTTTTCATATAATTTAAGAAATATGTTATTATTATGTTGACAAATATGTTATCTACAAAAAACTACTACAAGCTTTAAGTACCTTCGACTATGAGTATGATTTCTTTTCCCACTGGCTCGGAGATATCGATAAATGTTCTGATATCGTACTAAAAGCAGCATTTAGAATTTCTCTTCGGTTCGGAACCTACGAAATAGTACCAAGAAAACAAGTAAGCTGTCATTTTAACACTAGCTTGAAAATTCCACAGGTGCGTCCGCATTTGCTAAATGTGCCAGCCTTTCAACATCCGATGCAAACTCTTGCAATGTTTCCCCAGCCCTCTGGAAGCGGTTCAGTAACTCCATATGGTATATCTGTCTCCTATGCTTAGTTCCGTTTCGTCTCTCTAGAGCTCCGATCAATGCTTCATAACAGTTCCGTTCGCCCTCAGGAATGGTTTGTAAAATTTCAGCTTCAAGCCTTTTCAATGCCACGTATAGTGCAGCAACTTTATCTTCAGCACTCCAGTTGTTCACCGCTGCGGTCTTCTCAAACTGAATCTTAAACACCTGGAAAGGAACAGAACCGTCAAAAGATGGAGTTTTTACCTTCGTATTGCTTGCTGCAACAACTGGGCGATTTAGTTGCAGCTCCTGTATACGACCTTTTAAAGCATCTACCTCAGCCTCGATTTTGTCCTGTCGGCCTCTGAAACCTTCATGAAACTGGGTTAGTTTCTCTTCCATGCGCGCTTCCAGCTTAGATGATACACGGACTTCCTGCTCTTCAAGTTGTGTAGAGATCTGAGAAGATATCTGCGCTGAAATTTGTGCTGACGTTTCGGATATACGTGCCTCCTGTGATTCCAGTTGAAACGCCACATATGTCTTCTGTTCTTCGACTTGAGATGTCATATTTGTCTTTTGTTGTTCCAGTTGAGATGACATTTGCAACGACATTTCTGAAATGCGTGCCTACTGTGCTTCCATCTTGGATGTTACTGTCGATGTTTGTGCAGATATTCAACAATTCCTCTTCTGACACCAATTGTAACGAATCTACTGCAATTCCGCTTATTTGCAACCTTCTGCTAGCGTTCGAATCACTAAAGTGTTGAATAAATAACTCCAATATTCGATAACGCAAAATGGTCTTTATTATACTACTTTCAAAATAACACTTCTATTGCTCTACAGATAGCGTGCTTAAATCAAACTGATTTTAGTGCCTCAACTGTTGCTGCTTTTATAGTGTTTGGTTTCCTCGTTGACATATTTCTAGGCGGTTCAATTAGTTAATTAGCAGCTATAAAATTACCAACTATAACTACGTTTATAGCTTCTCATATGCGCGTGTATATGTGAGTGTTACTTGCACAAATTATTGCCTACTTTCGAGCGCATCTCAGATAAGATATATGCATGTGTTTGTGCGTTTTCTCTCCGCTGCGTGTACGTATATATGTGTAGACATAATGATTGATTCGTTTATGTAGATACAAGTTTCTACCTGCTTTATTGTTGTTGGGGCTTCATTTACTTTACTCATAATAGTGATGTGAGTATCACTTAGTGTCACTAATATTCGTCACAATATTTAATAAATTGCCATGACCTTTCGTTTTCTTATTATAAAAAACACTTCGGATGTATACATTCAGATAACATTAAGTAACTTATAATGAAAAAACTTGTAAAATATTGCTAGCCTTCTTGCTATACAAGGAAATATTTTTGGACACCGTTGTCCCATATGCGTTAAAGGTCTTATTATACACGTATCACTTAGCCTATGTGAATTCCACTATTCAACTCTACAAATATTGAAACGAGCAATTACAATTAAATTTCCATTTGAAAGAATAGCAAAATATTTACCAAATACGCGCTAGTTTCATTTCGCTTGAATAAACATAACAACTTTGAATTTGTTATTTTGGTTGATTTAAAGTTGTTTGCTTAACTGATTAAAATTTGTATTAGTTAATGCTTGGCGCAATTTAACCATAAAAAATTAAAAAGAAAAAATATTAGTTGATGCTTGGCGCAATTTATCTTCGAGAATATTTAGGCCGAACTTCTCTTCGAATTTGCATCTTGCTCCCTTTTTATTTTCCCTACAAATTGGCAGACGGGACCTACATGTTATATGCCGATTTCAAAAGGAAGCTGATGTAAAGAAAAAGCATTTTCACTGAAAAGCTTTTCATTATAGAAATACGCTTGGAGTGTATGCCAAATCACTGCCGAGGGGCGACCGCGTCTGAACATATTTTTTTCCAATTGAAAAATTTGTTCTGAATTTTTGATGTTGCTTTGGCCGGCACTTGAACTCAGGACCTTCGGTGTGGTATGCGAAGCACGCTCCCACCACACCACGACGGCCACCTTTTATCAATAAGTGGTTTGAGATTTTGGCAGGCACACGGTAAAAATTTTGAGCTTAAATCTGAAACATTTTGGACATAGATCAAACCAAATTTTGTTTAAATATAGATTATAACAGTCTTCCTGAAAGTGAGTGCATAGAACTGGCTCGGAGGTATCGATAAATGCTCTAATATCATACCCTGCAAAAATCGTTGGATTATGTGGTCCACTTGTGTCATACTGGAGTACTCCATGGATTACTCTGATGTAATGCTGAGCTGGGGTATATGGTGCAGTCCTAGGACATCGCAATATTAATTGTGTCATACTGGGTATTACATGGATTACTCTGATGTAATGCTGAGCTGGGGTATATGGTGCAGTCCTAGGACATCGCAATATTAATTGTGTCATATTTTTTGTATGAATTGTAATTAATTTTGGAGCACTCGCTTGATCCATAGCGAGTACTCTATACATGCATGCATGGAGTACTCGCGCTTTTTGCAGGGTACTAGAAGCAGAATTTAGAATTTCTCTTCGATTCGGAACCAACGAAATAGTACCAAGAAAACTAAGTAAGCTGTCATTTTAACGCTAGTTTGGAACTACCGAAATAGTTCCAATAAACCATCTAGTTCCAAAGTGGAAATGTGTATCTAGTTCGGAACTATAGAAAAGTTAATACAACTCAAAAAAACTAGGACATCGCCAGTTAGAAGCATGTAAAAGATATAGAGGGCGGACTAGTAGAGGTTCCAAATTTACTAGAAAGGCACTAGTTTTGAACTAGCGATTTTTCCTACAGCGTTGCTCTAAGTAATGTGTAAGAAATAATTTCTTAACACCTTATATGTATAACAATATTTTTTGAAAAAGATTCGATAACTTGCAGCACTTTTCACAAATAAAATTTGTTATTTTCAAATTCTAACTCTTAGGATAAGTTTAAAACCAGACATTTCTATACCAGTTTCTATTTTTAGATTTTTGAAACCTTTTGCTTTTGTTTGAAGCCCAGAAGTGACTACGCGTTTGTATTTTTGGATTTTTTGAAATTTTTTTGGTTTTGTTTTAAAACAAAATTAATATTTTAAACTTATTGTTTAAACAAGCTTTAAATTTAAATTGAATAAAATTAAAAAAGACCATATTAAATTGAGAGGTTCCCAATTTAGTAGCAAAATGTTTCAAAAAGTGTTTAAACCGATGAATATTTAAAAATGTAGGCTCAGATTTCTAACCGTGCACTTGCACGCTTCACCACTGTATATAAATAGCGCCCACAAAACTTTTCTTGCTTTAGTTATTTTATACTTAGCAAGCATCGAAAAAATCAGAAACTTAAATGAATTTCCAAAACTATTTCGCGATCTTGATAGTAGTACTAAGCTGTCTTCTGACCCATATAAACTCCCAAACTGACGATCGGCGTTATTTAGTAGCATTACTTGAGAAAAAACAATATTTTTGTTCTGGTTCATTAGTGTCTATGCAAATAGTGATCACAGCTAAGACATGCCTGAACGATGTAAAAATACACGAAATCAACGTTGCAGCGAGATTAAATGGACCATGTCGCCAAGTGCATAGTGTATTAAATCCAAAAAAAAAGAACAAAGGAAGCAATATGGGCATGGCTGGAATTAAACTCAATCAACCCTTTGAAGAAAAAGATCAAGTGGAGACAATACCACTTTGCGAAAAACAACTTTCGGTGAACACACAGATGGAAACTAGTGGATGGACTGCAATAGACGGAGATGATTTGACACTCGTAACACATAAAGTAACTATAGTAGCATCAGAGATATGTGCGAATTACCCCGTGCGAAAAAATATGTATTGTGCTAACGCTGGCGATAACATTTGTATTAGAGGTGCTGGAGCACCGGGCGTTGTGGAGGGACAACTTTGTGCGGTGGGAATATATTCGACTACTACCGAAAATTCACAACTTCGTGTTTATGCAGGTGATCCAGGTGTTCTGTGTTTCATAAAAAAATTGATTAGTAATTTAAAATCTTAAATGTGTTGTTCCAAATAAGTGCTGAGTGAATTATTACTCCATCATTTTATTCTTTTTAAAATAAAGTGCTGATTTAACTTTTTCAATAAAGTTGAAAGAAAAGAAAATTTAGTTTAAAATTTAGATTGCACATATTTTCGTGAAAAAAGGTGCGCAGAACTGGGTTTCAATTTTAAGTCAGAGAAGTGTACATTTGCACTGTCTTCGCCTGTTCCGAAGACTTCATACCTTTCATGAATGTAGCCGGACAATAATCTTATTCTATTCGTAATGTCCGAGTAATCGGCTACATAAAATTATCTTATTAATATCACAAATGACAAATTTTGGACGTTTGTATGTTAGGATGTCCAGACGTTTGTATTTGTAACTCAATCACGCAAGAATGGCTTGACGGATTCGGATGAACACATATAGCCAATAGTCTAGAAGGATCTACTAGCTACATATATGTTTTTGAAAAGGGGGGAGGTACACGCCCCCTAGGAACAGTTATAATTTCTAACTGAATCACGCCAGAACGGTTACACGGATTTTGATGAAATTCGTGACACCCATAGACAATAGTCTACTAGCTAAGATTTTTCGAAAAGGGAATGGAAGAAGATCCCACAACCACTTCCATTTATTTTTAAAAATTTTTACACGTTATCTTTTGACTTTAAATAATATTAATAAACTCAATGGGTCAAATAAGTCGAGATGAGCAGTGACACCCTCCGCCCCTCCCTCTCCCCCTCTGGTGTAAAATCTATAAATTATTATAACTCAATATACATTTTCTCCTAAATCAATAATTTTGGTATCTGGCTCATACTGATCGAGAGGCGCTTAAAAACTATTTTGTTTATTTGTCTTCACTTGAATAACTGTCCTCAAAATATGCAAAATGCTAGTATTTATATTAAAGTAGGAATATCAAAATCTGGCGGGATGTTACCATTAAATTGGCTGATTTCCTTTTATATGTTAGTCCATGTTATTACTATTTCTATCATAAAAAAATAAATAATAGTTTAAAAAAACTAAAAAAACACGCTTTTATAGCAAACCGAACTAAAAAATAGAAAATAATTTTCAATTAAAAAGAGTTTATATAACAGTAGTAGAAGGTCAAACAATCGTTTATTGTTAATCACCTCAAAATAAAATTATAAAAAAATTTAAGTTATTAACAGAATAATTTAATTCAGATTAAAAAGCGTGGGGTGCATTTGACTTCATTTCATATCTTTCCTCTCAGTTAGTTGCCAATAGAATGATTGTAACATTCAATATCAAGCACCCCCGGCTTTTTACTGTGAATTAAATTATTCTGTTAATAACTTAATTTTATTATAATTTTATTTTGAGGTGATTAACTATAAACGATCGTTTGACCTTCTACTACTGTTATATAAACTCTTTTTAATTGAAGATTATTTTCTATTTTTTAGTTCGGTTTGCTATAAAAGCGTGTTTTTTTAGTTTTTTAAACTATTATTTATTTTTAATTTTTGAGTTCAAGTAATTTTAAAAGTTTTAGTCGAGAGTGATGAAACCTCGAAACGCCAGCGGTCCATGGATGAATCCAACCCCACGGCACCGGAAAGGGCCAAGACGCAGAGAGGCTGGACGCGGTCTTTCGCCGAAATTACCAAGGGTCGGCATTATAGACGAGAGCAGCGAAGATGGCAGGATCCCGAAACAACAGTGGAAGTGGATCGAGGCCGCGCTCGCTACGGTGGCCGTTAAGGTTAAAAAGACAACCCTGGTCCACCGCCATCTTACACCGATGCAGGGTGGTCCCAGGGCAATGTCAAGCTAATTGCCTGTGACGACGTCAGGTCGGCCAACCTCTATAGGGCCGCCGTCACGCTGATAGGGGTGGTATATCCGGGCGCGCATCTCAAGGTAATGGTGGCGCGTGATATCCCCTAACGACCAAGAGCTAGAGCCTGGGTTCCAGTGACGCCAACGGACCCAGCTGACATCCATCCTGGAGCTGCTCCAGGAGTACAACCCGCCACAGGTTTGGAAGTCAACCCGGATAAAACCGAGCTTGTTCTCTTCATGAGGAGGTACAAAGTACCAAATCTTACACCGCCAAGAATTGGGGGTACGTTCTTAGCGTTTAGCGATCAAGTCAAGTATTTGAGAGTCATTCTGCATAGGAAGCTATTATGGAGTGACCATATAGTGGAGCGAGCCAAGAAGGCAGCAGCAGAGCTGTTCAGTATGTTCTTTCGTAGCTGTGCCATGCATCCACTTCTATCATTAATAAAGGAATGCGCTTTTCGCATTATGTGCAAGCTTTCAAATCTATGGCCATTTGGGGTGGTCACAAGTTCAATTGACCTTATGTCCGTTAGCCTTATGTGACCCCACCATCACATTATTGCATTGTCATCGAGCCTTGATACGTGTGCAAAGTTTCAATAAAACTTATGGCCATTCAAAGTGGTAATAAGGCCAATTGACCTTATGGCCGTTGACCTTATGTCACCACACCATCACATTAATGCATTGTCATCGAGCCTTGATACGTGTGCAAAGTTTCAATCAAACTTATGGCCATTCTAAGTGGTAATAAGGCCAATTAACCTTATGGCCGTTGACCTTATGTCACCACACCATCACATTAATGGATTGTCATCGAGCCTCGATACGTATGCAAAGTTTCAAATTAATCAGACTTCTAAAAACCGGTGAAAATTAAGCTCAAAAATTCCGTTACATACAGGCCAAGCTAATAAAAGCGTGTTAAAAACTCTTAAACAATAAAGAAGTTAACAAAAGAAGTAACAAATGTAAGTACATATGTACATGTTAGTATAAAGAAAATATTAATGTTCGTATGATTGTATATTAAGTGTATTAGAATACAAGTTCAATTTTTGTTGATGCGAATGATAGAATTAGTGCCATATAGGGTGGTTTGCATATCCACATCATGTGTTTGTAGGTATGTACATTTGTTTGCACATACTCAGCGTTATTGCTCTTCTGATCTGCTTTGATGGTAAAATTGGATTACATTTTTTCGTCGGTAACACTCCACCCACCGTAAACAAGTTATGACATACGCGTTTTCTCAGGCTTATTACCGACGTCTAAAACTGCAACTTTTGCCACTGGTCGATGCAGTACTCCAGACTTCGTTTGAATTATAACGCTCCATACCTGTCCATCTTTAGCCGTTATAGTTTTAATAATTTTGCCTTTTGGCCAGCAATTTGTATGCAAATCGGGATCGACTATTACCACAATATCACCAACACGAACGGAGGGTACTTTGCTGAACCACTTGCTACGCCTGGAGATGATAGGTACATACTCTTTAACCCATCGCTGCCAAAATCGGTCTGCAAATTGCTGGGTTAAACATCAACGCTGTCGTATGGTATGTTCTTCGGAACAAATAAGCTTGTAACCGTCAGATGATCCGAGTAAAAGATGATTGGGGATGAGAGCTTCGTCATTGCAACTGTCCAATGAGACGTACGTCTGCGGTCGCGCATTTATGATGAACTCCACCTCATGCAGAGCATTTCGCAAACTCTCGTCATTAAAATTTTAAGAAGGCAGAATTTGGAAAAGTACATTTTTTACTGATCTTACTAGACGTTCCCATACTTCTCCCATGTGAGGGGTACGTGGAGGATTAAATCTCCACTTTATGTTTTCGAAGTGCTATGTTATTTCTGTATTGTTTTTAATTGAGCAAATTATTTTTTCTGATGCCTTGAAATTTGTTCCGTTATCTGTGAAAATCTCCCTTGGACATCCTCGTCGTGAAATGAAATTTTGTATGGCCATTATGCAGGAGCTCGTGTCTAGGCTGTGCGCCACCTCAATATGTACTGCCCGCAAAGTAAGGAATGTAAACAATACGCCCCATCTTTTTTCACGTCGTCTTCCAACGATAAACGATAGTGGACCAAAATAGTCGATGCCAACATAAGTGAAAGGTCTTTCAAAAGCCGCTAACCTGGCGACAGGTAGTGCTACCATTTGGGGAGCTTGTGGAACAGCAACGGCGTTTTTACAGCTCTGACAGCTTTTCCGCACCTTTCGGTATAACGCCCTTAGTTGACTTATGTGGTACTGTCCACGCATATGATTTATTATTGACTCGTACATCTGGTGATGAAAACGCTCATGTGTCCAACGCACTATTAAACACGTAATATAATGGTTATTAGGTAATATTATGATTTCACGATTATTTAAATGTTTGATTCGACTTTTGCTTCGTAATATGTCGTTTTGATCTAAATAAACATTGAGCGAAATAAATTTGCTCGATTTCTCAATAGGCTTACCCTGCTTTAGTAACTTTATTTCAGCACAAAATTCAGAATTCGGAGCATACCTGATTAGAAAGTTTTTTTGCTTTTTGGATATGATCGAAGATGATCGAATTATTTTGTTGTTTCGGTGCATTTGTGCGCAGTCGGTCGATATATAATGTAGCCACAGCTCGGTAAAGCCTTTTCCAATCTGAAAAATATTCTATATTTAAATCGGGATACTTCTTTTCAATTTTCGTAGTATGCAGAGCATAATGCTTAATTTCAGAAACATCTATTGGAGCTTGATCTACGTCGTCGAATTTCGGCTATGTTGTCGGATTTGACATTAAAAACTCAGGACCACTGAACCACGTTTGATATGTGTCCTTTGCAGAGATCTTTGTTCCCAAGTCCGCAGGGTTCAATTTTGATGGTACCCATTGCCATTGCTTCGCATTTGTGTCCTCGAGAATCTCCACTATTTGGTGCATCACATATTGATGAACATTTTTTCGATCCATACGAAGCCATCGCAAGACTGTTTTTGAGTCCGACCAATAAAACTTTGACGTTATTCCTATACGTCTGACTTTACTGGCAACATTCGCTAGTCTGACCCCGATAACTGCAGCCTGCAACTCTAACCTTGGAATGGATAGAGGGTTTAGCGGTGCGACTTTTGATTTCGCCGCTACTAGAGTTGTTGTTATATTGTCACCCTTTCGTACTCGCAGATAGCAAACAGTTGCGTTTGCGCTTTCTCCAGCGTCAACAAAGGTATGTAATTGGACTTCGTCTGCATCTTTCAAATATATGGAACAGCATCGTGGTATTTCGACTGCTGTAATCGACGGCATACAACATTTCCATTCGCACCACTTCTCGTAAAGCTTTTCGTTAAATGGTTCCAGAGATACCAGAGCGCCAGACATCCTGTAAAAGAATTTTTAGTCCTATGGTATAGCAACTTACAAAACCCAAGGGATCAAAAATGGACATTAAAACTTGTAAAGCCTCTCTCTTTGTAGGTGCATTAATAATGTCACGACGAAGTCTTGCAAAGCGACATATGTATTTAAAACTGTCGCATGTGGGATCCCAAAACATTCCAAGAACTTTTCTTGTAGAGTCCCATTCCTTAGCTGCTTGAGTCGTGGCAGAGTTTTCATTGAGTTGCTGTAATACGTCTACTGAATTTGATGACCAACTTCGAACTTTAAACCCAGCGTTTTTGTGTATTCTTTGCACTTATCGTGCTAGAGCCAAAGCGGATTCTGCATCGTCTGCGCTGTCGATATAGTCGTCCACGTAGTGATTATGTTTCACTCCTTCCAGTGCACGAGGATACTCTTCGCTAAAGCTTTCGGCGTTTTTATCGCGAACAAAGTAGACAATGCAGGGTGCGCAATTAAGTCCAAAAGTCATCGCGTGCATAACATATACGCTTGGCTTTTGAGAGTCATCAAATTTATCGTGCCATAAAAATCTCTGAACGTTCATCTCCGCGATATCTCCGCATATAGCAACTCTACCAACTCTAAATGATAACAAAATCTCGACTAGAGAATTTAGCAAATCCGGTCCGCTAAGTAGAAAATCAATAAGTGAAAATCCATTTACCTTCGCAGCTGCGTCCCATACCTTTCGAATTTTCCCTGGCTTGTTTGGGTTAGTTACTATGAATATTGGCAAGTACCATATCTTACCACCAGGTGACGAAATTTCGTTGTCTGTGAGCTATGCAAAGAAGCTTCGCAATCAGGTTATCTATTTAGTTTTGGATAGTAGATTCCAATTTAGGGTCTTTAATGAATTTTTTCCCTAAACACTCTAGTCGACGTTTCGCATATGCATAACTATCAGGCAAAACGGCGTTACAATCACGCCATAATAATCCTATTTCGAAGCGGTTGCCAAACTTTTGGCACGTATTGTTATTAATGCTTATTGCTTCTGCGTCGTCTTTGCACATTATATGAGTGGGTCTAGGGGATTCTATTTTGAAGAAATCGCTTACCATTTCATGTAACTCGTCGTACCTTTTTTCGCAGTCACAAGTGTGTATTTTTAGTTGGTATTCTGGTCTACGTCCAGGGTCGCATTCTTGAAGGGTCCATCCCAATCGTGTTTTTGAAGCTATTGGCTGTGACGAGGTTCCTTACCTTATTTTTAGTGGAACTGCCAGTTTCCAATTGTCCACGCCGATTAAAATTGATAGTTTTACGTTCCTATACGATGCAATGGGTAGACCTGCTAGATATTGGTACATATTCTGCCGCTCACAAATGTTAATTGATTGTGATGGAGACTTGAATTGTTGCTCTTTTAGAGTTGGCTTCAACGCACGTTGTATTTCCTGTCCATTTTATACATAAAGGATCATTATCGCCGTCCAAACCGAGTTCATCAAATACCTTTCTTTCCATCAATGTAACGGACGAGCCCTCGTCTAAAAACGCAAAAGTGTTGTATATTTTATTTTTGGTATAAACGTGGATCGGCACTATTCTAAATAATGGTTGCTTGCTTTCGTTGCCATCGCAGTGGGTATTAACCGGTGTGTCTTAGACATCAGTTGCTGTGCTAACTGGTTCAATTTGGCTTGCCGATTTATGAAGCAAAGGATGATACAGTTACGTCGCGCGATATAGGGTATGCTGAGTAAACGGATGTCTTACCTGGTGCGATTTGACTGGCAGAAACCTTTGCCGGGAGCGTTGTATAGCGCCCTGTTGTCATTGTCGATGGTAGACGGCTCTGCATTGGTGGAGTGGATTCAAAATCCCAAAAGTCTCAGCAGTTGGACGTAAACCTCGGAAGAGATGAACTAACGGCGGTGGCAGATTGCACAGTCGCAAACTTTGTCGATACTGTTACACCCTCGGTTGTAGCAATACTTGCAGCTGACGCCTGTTGTTGAATATTATTAGAACGAACTCCCAGAAAATGCACATTTCGATTGTTGCTGATTGATGGTGATGAAGATGCTGCCGGTTGCGTATTACTTGCTGACTCGATTTGCTTGCACAGTTCACAAACCCAACTTCTGTAAGCCACATCGCTGTCGACTCCAACACAGCTGAAGTGGAACAACCAGGCATCGCAGGTATCGTACTGGACCATCATCTCGTTGTCTACTTCGTCACATCTTTGGCAATTAGAGACCAAATTTTTACCGCGTTTATTTGGCATGTTCGCGTTTTAAAATATCGAGTTTAAAATTACCGAACCGAAAAGTTACTTTTATACACTAACACTTTTGTTAGCGATCCGTAGCGACAGAGGCGCTTAAAAACTATTTTGTTTATTTGTCTTCACTTGAATAACTGTCCTCAAAATGTGCAAAATGCTAGTATTTATACTAAAGTAGGAATATCAAAATCTGGCGGGATGTTACCGTTAAATCGGCTGATTTCCTTTTATATGTTAGTCCATGTTATTACTATTTCTATCATAAAAAACTCTTAAACAATAAAGAAGTTAACAAAAGAAGTAACAAATGTATGTACATATGTACATGTTAGTATAAAGAAAATATTAATGTTCGTATGATTGTATATTAAGTGTATTAGAATGCAAGTTCAATGTTTGTTGATGCGAATGATAGAATTAGCGCAATATAGGGTGGTTTGCATATAGTTATATACATATCAGTACTATCTCCAACCTCCTCTTCATAATCTACTTTCTCTTAATTAGTTTTTTTGTTACTTACTCTTACGTAGTTTATAATTCACTTTCTCTTACTTTCATTTAAACTCACTCTCTAACAATCTTTCATAAACCGTTATTTTTAGTTTAATGTTTAAGCTCAATTAGTCGTTAAGAAAAAATATGTGTTCAGTTGGGAAAATAAAGGTGAAATAAAACAGATCCAAAAATCCACTACTTTATTGGCGCAGTCGGAAAAAAAATTTAAGTGTCACGATTTGTTCAATAAGCCGTTTAAAATCTGCACAATTGTTCGAAGAGAACTAAAATCTACAAATATTTAAATGTTTATATTAAATACAACATTAAAAAAAAAAAAACAAAAAACTGCTAATATTTAAAAAGCTCAATCAAAAAGTGAATAATTATAATTGGACCATTTTATTAAAACGAAAAATAAGTGGACAAGGCTAAACGTTTTATTCAAAAAAGAAATTGAGTCCTCAAAGTTTAAGTTCAACAAAAAATCGAATGTATTACATTACTAAAATTTAAATTGTCTATTAAAAATTAAAGACAAAAGAAACAAGTAAGGAAGGCTAAGTTCGGGTGTAACCGAACATTACATACTCAGTTGAGAGCTGTGGAGACAAAGTAAGGGAAATCACCATGTTGTAAAAGGAACCTAGGGTAACCCTGGAATGTGTTTGTATGACATGTGTATCAAATGGAAGGTATTAAAGAGTATTTTAAGAGGAAGTGGGCCATAGATCTATAGATGTACGCCATTTAGGGATATCGCCATAAAGGTGGACCAGGCCTGACTCGAGAATTTGTTTGTACGATATGGGTATCAAATAAAAGGTATTAATGAGTATTTTAAAAGAGCGTGGGCCTAAGTTCTATAGATGTACGCCTTTTCGAGATATCGCCATAAAGATGGACCAGGGGTGACTCTAGAATTTGTTTGTACGATATGAGTATCAAACGAAAGGTGTTAATGAGTATTTTAAGAGGGCGTGGGCCTTAGTTCTATATGTGGACGCCTTTTCGAGATATCGCCATAAACGTGGACCAGGGGTGACTCTAGAATTTGTTTGTACTATATGGGTATCAAATGAAAGGTGTTAATAAGTGTTTTAAAAGGGAGTGGGCCTTTGTTCTATGGGTGGACGCCTTTTCGGGATATCGCCATAAACGTGGACCAGGGGTGACTCTAGAATGCGTTTGTACAATATGGGTATCAAATGAAAGGTGCTAATGAGTATTTTAAAAGGGTGTGGGCCTTAGTTCTATAGGTGGACGCCTTTTCGAGATATCGCCATAAAGGTGGACCAGGGGTGACTCTAGAATTTATTTTGTACGATATGGGTATCAAATAAAAGGTATTAATGAGTATTTTAAAAGAGCGTGGGCCTAAGTTCTATAGATGTACGCCTTTTCGAGATATCGCCATAAAGATGGACCAGGGGTGACTCTAGAATTTGTTTGTACGATATGAGTATCAAACGAAAGGTGTTAATGAGTATTTTAAGAGGGCGTGGGCCTTAGTTCTATATGTGGACGCCTTTTCGAGATATCGCCATAAACGTGGACCAGGGGTGACTCTAGAATTTGTTTGTACTATATGGGTATCAAATGAAAGGTGTTAATAAGTGTTTTAAAAGGGAGTGGGCCTTTGTTCTATGGGTGGACGCCTTTTCGAGATATCGCCATAAAGGTGGACCAGGGGTGACAAAAGAATTTGTTTGTACGATATGGGTATCAAATGAAAGGTGTTAATGAGTATTTTAAAAGGGTGTGGGCCTTAGTTCTATAGGTGGACGCCTTTTCGAGATATCGCCATAAACGTGGACCAGGGGTGACTCTAGAATGCGTTTGTACAATATGGGTATCAAATGAAAGGTGCTAATGAGTATTTTAAAAGGGTGTGGGCCTTAGTTCTATAGGTGGACGCCTTTTCGAGATATCGCCATAAAGGTGGACCAGGGGTGACAAAAGAATTTGTTTGTACGATATGGGTATCAAATGAAAGGTGTTAATGAGTATTTTAAAAGGGAGTGGGCCTTAGTTCTATAGGTGGATGCCCTTTCGAGATATCGCCATAAAGGTGGGCCAGCGGTGACTCTAGAATTTTTGTGTACGATATGGGTATCAAATGAAAGGTGTTAATCAGTATTTTAAAAGGGTGTGGGCCTTAGTTCTATAGGTGGACGCCTTTTCGAGATATCGCCATAAAGGTGGACCAGGGGTGACTCTAGAATTTGTTTGTACGATATGGGTATCAAATGAAAGGTGTTAATGAGTATTTTAAAAGGGAGTGGACCTTAGTTCTATAGGTGGACGCCTTTTCGAGATATCGACATGAAGGTGGACCAGGGGTGGCTCTAGAATTTGTTTGTACGATATGGGTATCAAATGAAAGGTGTTAATGAGTATTTTAAAAAGGAGTAGGCCTTAGTTCTATATGTGGACGCCTTTTCGAGATATCGCCATAAACGTGGACCAGGGGTGACTCTAGAATGTGTTTGTACGATATGGGTATCAAATTAAAAGTATTAATGAGGGTTTTAAAAGGGAGTGGCCCTTAGTTGTATATGTGAAGTCGTTTTCGAGATATCTACCAAAATGTGGACCAGGGTGATCCAGAACATCATCTGTCGGGTACCGCTAATTTATTTATATATGTAATACCACGTACAGTATTCCTTCCAAGATTCCAAGGGCTTTTGATTTCGCCCTGCAAAACTTTTTCATTTTCTTCTACTTAATATGGTAGGTGTCAAACCCATTTTACCAAGTTTTTTTCTAAAGTTATATTTTGCGTCAATAGACCAATACAATTACCATGTTTCATTCCTTTTTTCGTATTTGGTATATAATTATGGCATTTTTTTCATTTTTCGTAATTTTCGATATCGAAAAAGAGGCCGTGGTCATAGTCGGATTTCGGCCATTTTTTAAGTACGTGAACTGAGTTTAGTAAAGATATATCGATTTTTGCTCAAGTTATCATGTTAACGGCCGAGTGGAAGGACAGACGGTCGACTGTGTATAAAAACTGGGCGTGGCTTCAACCGATTTCGCCCTTTTTCACAGAAAACAGTTATCGTCCTAGGAGCTAAGCCTCTACCAAATTTCGCAAGGATAGGTTAATTTTTGTTCGACTTATGGCATTAAAAGCATCCTAGACAAATTAAATGAAAAAGGGTGGAGCCACGCCCATTTTGAAATTTTCTTTTATTTTTGTATTTTGTTGCACCATATCATTACTGGAGTTGAATTTTGGCATAATTTACTTATATGCTGTAAAGATATTAACTTTTCTTTTAAAATTTGAATTTAAAAAAAAATTTTAAAAAGTGGGCGTGGTCGTTCTCCGATTTTGCTAATTTTTATTAATCAGACATAAAGTAATAGGAGTAACGTTCCTGCCAAATTTCATCATGATATCTTCAACGACTGCCAAATTACAGCTAGCAAAACTTATAAATTACCTTCATTTAAAAGTGGGCGGTGCCACGCCCATTGTCCAAAATTTTACTAGTTTTCTATTCTGCGTCATAAGCTCAACTCACCTACCAAGTTTCATCGCTTAATGCGATATCGAAAAAGTGGGCGTGGTTATTGTCCGATATCGTTCATTTTAAATAGCGATCTGAGATGAGTGCCCAGGAACCTACATACCAAATTTCATCAAGATACCTCAAAATTTACTCAAGTTATCGTGTTAACGGACAGACGGACAGACGGACGGACGGACATGGCTCAATCGAATTTTTTTTCGATACTGATAAATTTGATATATGGAAGTCTATATCTATCTCGATTCCTTTATACCTGTACAACCAACCGTTATGCAATCAAAGTTAATATACTCTGTGAGCTCTGCTCAACTGAGTATAAAAATCTGTGCTGAAAAAAGGTGCATAAACTGTATTTGCATAAAAAAACATACATACATATATGTATGTGTTCAAATAATAAGATTAATATTTGTCCTGTGTGGCAACATTGCATATAAAATGTCAATTTGAGTTTTACACCACAGTAGCTGTGGTAAGCAACATTCATTACTTTGTACATATTGAAGTTATCAGTTTGAATTAAACCTTTTGTACATTCACTTGCGCGTTTTATTTAAGAGCTTACTACTGATTCTCTGTAACAGTATGTACCTACTCAAACCCGTTACCAAAAGAGAGAAACTGAAATTAAAAATAACTTAATCAACAGCTTCACCAACGAACCAAAGTAATACCTGGTCGAGAGGTATTAACAAAAATCACCAAAAATATTACTCAGAGAAAGAAGCGGGATTCCCATAGTCTCAAAATCAACAACTTGACGAAGAACCAAACCGGAGAGGTGCTGACAACATTGGAATGAGAACGCAGTGAGAAAAAATAAAGTATTTATTTATTATTGTATTTACGTTAGTTATTAGAAGGTAAAGGGTATTTAATTAACTGCTGTGCGTAATTAATCAAAACACCAAAATGGAAAGCCTTGATGCAAATAGCAAATTTAAAATTATTTCTTCCAACCTGAAAAATCTCGCTAATTTTGACGGTGATAGATAGTAACGCTCTAATAAATTTTGTTGAAAGAATAGATTCGATGTCTAACATTCTTGACTCATTTGATGTCACATATAAATTAATGTTGGAAGGCCTTTTAAAAGATAAAATAACCGGGCACGCAAGAAAAACTTTACTTATGTATAACGGCCCGATTCTTAGCGTTACCGGTAAAATAGTACCCAGAACATTATGTAACCGAAAATCGTTACCAGTTGTTTTATTCGCGATTCTGGCCAAAGTGGTAACGCTGTCATCACCGAAAAACTCACCAGTGTCTGTGGTGAAATTTAAAAGTTGGGCTTCTTCGCTTTACCCATGGCGGAACGATACAAGGTGGCAGCATGGGACAGCTGAATAAAAACTTTTTTATTTAATTTGATACATCAACTTCCGGCGCAGTACGATTTTGACATTTGTCCATCGAATTTACAAAAACGAAATATATGGAATTTTTATTTATGTTTGTAGGTATGTCACCATGTTGCTACCGTATATGGCTCCGCCAGTTCCCTTCGGGGAGTCTGAAATCCCTAGAGGGCGCATCTCCAGGTGGCGGATAGGGGAATGCCTCCCAGATATGGGTGGTAGGAGAGAAATGAAATATCTCCCGCGGACCACACAGGTCGAAGAAGGACAACTTCGTTAATAAACCACCAAATCCTTGCGCCTATTTGGCAGCCAAGCAGCCGGCAGGTGGGCGCCTGTTCCCCATGTAAGGGGCGGCCCTATTTCGAACAATCCGTGAGCTCATCACTCACTGATTAAGAGTTAAATAATAGTTTGGCATGAATCAAAACGATAGCGGAAACAACTCTCCATGGTGTAACCAGCATTTTCTGCACAACCCCTCTGCTCCGGCAGCTGGCACATCGGATGTGGAGGTGCCAAATTCAAGCTTAAATATTACGATGAATGAAACCGGGACGACCGAGCAGAATCGTATGCGAAACCGTGGCAATATAAAAATGAAGCAGAAAACGAGAATATGTACGTGGAATGTGCGCACACTCCATGAGAGCGGAAAACTGGAACAACTGAGAAGGGAAATTCAGCGCTATAGACTAGACATAGTAGCCATACAGGAGTGCAGATGGACAGGACATGGCCGCATAAACGACCAAGAGACAACTTTTCTGTACTCAGGCCGAAAAGAGGGAGAGAGTCACACCAGTGGCGTGGGTATCCTAATGACAAGGAAAATAGCAGACAGCATCATTGAATGGGTGCCAATAAGCCCTAGGATTCTGATGCTGATGGTACGTACAAGGGCAAGGAAGTTGATCATAATGAATGTGTATGGGCCTACCGAGAACCAAAGTGTGGAAACAAAAAATGAGTTTTTGATACGCTAAGCAGCTGCGTAAACAGATATGTACGGGAAGGTGACATATTTATGATGGTGGGCGATCTTAACGCCAAAGTCGGATCCGAAAATGACGGGCTGGAAATATACTTGGGTAAACACAGCCCTGGTATCCGGAATGACAACGGAAGCAGGCTCATCGACTTTTGCTGCGAATATGATTTGGTAGTCGGCGGAAGCTTATTCCCACATAAACCAGCCCACAAAACGACATGGACGTCTCCCGACCAACGTACCAAGAGTCAAATTGATCACATACTGATAAACAAGAGATGGAGAACATCGTTGCTAGATGTGCGCGTTAAAAGAGGCACGGAAATTGGTAGTGATCATCAATTGGTAGTTGGTAGTTTTAGAATCAAAGTAAATGCAGTAAAGAAAAGTCGACAGAAAATGAGTAAGAAAATCGATATAGGGAAATTAGAGCAGCAGGAGTTCCGCAGTAACTTCAATGCGGCAGTGCGAGAACGTTTCGAGCACGAGTGTACAAATGATGGTACGACTGAAGCGCTGAACATGGTTAGCAATATATATCAAGAAGTTGGTAGCAGCATCCTTGGATACAAGAATAGAACAATGAAAGTATGGCTATGTAACGACACGTGGACTCTAGTTGAACAGCGACGACAAATCAAAGAATCCCTTCTCAGATGGGAAAATAATACAGATTCAGTTGAAGCAAAAGAGTTATCAGCAAACTATAAAGAAAAATGCGGACAAATAAAGAAGTCAGCTAGAAAGGATAAGAGAAAATGGGTTGACGCATTAGCAAGTCGAGCCGAGACGGCAGCTAGACTAAATAACATGAAGGAACTATATGGTATAAGCAGATAACCCACTGGGAAGCATTACAAGGGACCAAAACCAATTAAAGATACAAATGGAAACATTATCACTAACAGTGAACAACAAATGAAGGTATGGGTGGAGCACTTTAAGAATGTTTTGAATAATCCTGTAGGTGCTTATAGCGAGGACGCGGGCAACAGTGATAGTATCTTAAACTCCAGCAACCAACCCCACTTTAGTGAAGTGAACAGTTCGCCACCCACCAAAAATGAAATTACAACTGCGATCAAGTCTCTAAAGAAAGGTAAAGCACCAGGAATTGATAACATATATGCTGAATACCTCAAAGCAGATCCAGATACTGCAGCCGAAGCTCTGCTTCAAATTTTTCGTCAGATATGGGAAGAAGAATCCTACCCCCATCAATGGAACGAAGGCACTCTTGTGAAAGTGCCAAAAAAGGAGATGCTTCAGATTGTAACAATTACAGAGGTGTCACTTTACTCCCTATTCCCAGCAAAGTATTCTCTACGATTTTACTAACGATAATTCAAGAGGCCGTGGAAGCAGCGTTACGGGAAAACCAGTTTGGCTTTAGACAAAACAGATCCTGCGTTGACCTAATAAATACTGTTCGAATTATTGTTGAACAATGCTGCGAATATAGAACATCCGCCTGTTTACTACTAATTGACTTCAAAAAAGCCTTTGACAGCCTTGACAGGCAATTCATATGGGATGTATTACGAAGCCGAGGTATGCCCACTAAAATAATCAACATTATAAAGGCCATGTATGACGAGTTTAAAAGCCGTGTGAGTCACGACGGATGTCTTTCGGAACCCTTCGATGTCAAAAGCGGTGTACGGCAGGGTTGTGTACTCTCTCCGCTTTTGTTCATCGTGGCATTGGATGAAATTATGAGGCGTGCGACAACCGCTAGGCATGGAATACAGTGGACACCTTTCGGTCAGTTAGAAGACTTAGAGTATGCAGACGATGTATGTATGCTAAGTCACAGAGGCACAGACCTACAATATAATTTAGAAGCCGTGGACAGATACGCCAAAAGGGCCGGGCTAAGTATCAATACCGACAAAACAAAAATCATAAAATGCGGTTATAATGTTTCAGCAAGACCAACAATGTTCACTGTCGATGGAAACGAAATTGAATGTGTAGAATCCGCAGTTTACCTCGGCAGTATTATCTCCAATAGAAGCGGTGCGGACGAGGACGTTACATCTCGCATAAATAAAGCAAGAGCGGCTTTCGGCCAACTGACAGAAGTATGGAGGTCCAGTCATATATCACTGAAAACTAAGCTGCGCCTATTTAATTCAAATGTTAAATCAGTGCTCTTTTATGCTTGTGAGACGTGGAAAAGTTCAAGCTTAATTGAGAAGCAAGTTTTTATTAATAAATGCCTACGCCGAATCTTGAAAATTCGATGGCCCGAAACAATAACAAACGACGAATTGTGGCGAAGGACAAGCCAAACAAAGGCAGCCACAGAAATTGCAAAACGCAAGTGGTCGTGGATTGGACACTCGATTAGGAGGCCTCCAGACAATATAGCAAGGCAAGCACTGCGGTGGAACCCGCAGGGAAGCAGAAGACCCGGGCCGCCAGCGAAAATCTGGCGTAGAACTGTCGATAAGGAATTGGAAGATGCAGGTTACACGTGGAATGATGTCACGAGGATAGCACCAAATACAATAAGATTCAAATCGGTTGTTGAGGCCCTATGCTCCATTAAGAGTTAAGGAAGGAAAGAAGAAGAGAAGATGGTTCCACCATGGCTTTACCGACGATGTGTCGCTCGTAGATACGATGTTAACGAATAAACGGGACGATGTGTATATACATATGTGCATACATGCACACGTTTTTACATAGCTATATTGTAATATATACTGTGAAAGTACATGGAAACAAATATGTATAGCAAGAAGCAACACTTTTTATACTCAGTTGAGCAGAGCTCACAGAGTATATTAACTTTGATTGGATAACGGTTGGTTGTACAGGTATAAAGGAATCGAGATAGATATAGGCTTCCATATATCAAAATCATCAGTATCGAAAAAAAATTTGATTGAGCCATGTCCGTCCGTCCGTCCGTCCGTTAACACGATAACTTGAGTAAATTTTGAGGTATCTTGATGAAATTTGGTATGTAGATTTCTGGGCACTCATCTCAGACCGCTATTTAAAATGAACGATATCGGACTATAACCACGCCCACTTTTTCGATATCGAAAATTTCGAAAAACCGAAAGAATGCGATAATTCATTGCCAAAGGCAGTTAAAGCGATGAAGCTTGGTAGATGGATTGACGTTATGACGCAGAATAGAAATTTAGTAAGATTTTGGACAATGGGCGTGGCACCGCCCACTTTTACAAGAAGGTAATTTAAAAGTTTTGCAAGCTGTAATTTGGCAGTCGTTGAAGATATCATGATGAAATTTGGCAGGAACGTTACTACTATTACTATATATGTGCTAAATAAAAATTAGCAAAATTGGATGAAGAACACGCCCACTTTTTAAAAAAAAAATTTTTTTAATTCAAATTTTAACAAAAAATTTAATATCTTTACTGTATATAAGTAAATTAAGTCAAAATTCAACTCCAGTAATGATATGATGCAACAAAATACAAAAATAAAAGAAAATTTCAAAATGGGCGTGGCTCCGCCCATTTTCATTTAGTTTGTCTAGAATACTTTTAATGCCATAAGTCGAACAAAAATTTACCAATCCTTCTCAAATTTGGTAGGGGCATAGATTCTATGACGGTAACTGTTCTCTGTGAAAATGGGCGAAATCGGTGGAAGCCACGCCCAGTTTTTATACACAGTCCACCGTCTGTCCTTCCGCTCGGCCGTTAACACAATTACTTGAGCAAAAAATGACATATCTTTACTACACTTAGCCCACGTACTTATCTGAACTCACTTTATCTTGGTATAAAAAATGGCCGAAATCCGACCATAACCACGCCCACTTTGTCGATATCGAAAATTACGAAAAATGAAAAAAATGTCATAATTCTATACCAAATACGAAAAAAGGGACGAAACATGGTAACTGGATTGGTTTATTGACGCAAAATATAACTTTGGAAACAACTTTGTAAAATGGGTGTGACACCTACCATATTAAGTAGAAGAAAATGAAAAAGTTCTACAAGGCGAAATCAACAGCCCTTGGAATCTTGGCAGGAATACTGTTAGTGGTATTGCATATATAAATAAATTAGCAGTACCCGACAGATGATTTTCTGGATCACCTGGTCCACATTTTGGTCGATATCGCGAGAACGCCTTCACATATACATCTAAGCGCCACTCGCTTTTAAAACCCTCATTAATACCTTTAATTTGATATCCATATCGTACAAACATATTCTAGAGTCACCCCTGGCCCACCCTAATGGCGATATCTCGAAAAGGCGTCCACCTATAGACCTAATGCCCACTCCCTCTTAAAATGCTCAGTAACACCTTTCGTTTGATACCCATATCATACAAACACATTCTAGAGTCACCCCTGGCCCACCCTAATAGCGACATTTCGAAAAGGCGTCCACCTATAGACCTAATGCCCACTCCCTCTTAAAATGCTCAGTAACACCTTTCGTTTGATACCCATATCGTACAAACATTCTAGAGTCACCCCTGGCCCACCCTAATGACGATATCTCGAAAAGGCGTCCACCTATAGACCTAATGCCCACTCCCTCTTAAAATGCTCAGTAACACCTTTCGTTTGATACCCATATCGTACAAACATTCTAGAGTCACCCTTGGTCCACCTTTATGGCGATATCTCGAAAAGGCGTCTAAGGATTACTCCCTTTTAAAATACTCATTACCACCTTTCATTTGATACCCATATCTTACAAACACATTCTAGAGTCACCCTGGCCACCCTAATGGCGATATCTCGAAAAGGCGTCCACATATAGACCTAATTCCCACTCCCTCTTAAAATGCTCAGTAACACCTTTCGTTTGATACCCATATCGTACAAACATTCTAGAGTCACCCTTGGTCCACCTTTATGGCGATATCTCGAAAAGGCGTCCACCTATAGAACTAAGGATTACTCCCTTTTAAAATACTCATTACCACCTTTCATTTGATACCCATATCGTACAAACACATTCTAGAGTCACCCCTGGCCCACCCTAATGGCGACATTTCGAAAAGGCGTCCACCTATAGACCTAATGCCCAATCCCTCTTAAAATGCTCAGTAACACTTTTCGTTTGATACCCATATCGTACAAACATTCTAGAGTCACCCCTGGCCCACCCTAATGGCGATATCTCGAAAAGGCGTCCACCTATAGACCTAATGCCCACTCCCTCTTAAAATGCTCAGTAACACCTTTCATTTGATTCCCATATCGTACAAACACATTCTAGAGACACCCCTGGTCCACCTTTATGGCGATATATCGAAACGGCGTCCACCTATGGAACTAAGGATCACTCCTTTTCAAAATACTCATTAACAGCTTTCATTTGATACCCATATCGGTCAAACATATTCTAGAGTCACCCCTGGTCCACCTTAATGGCGATATCTCGAAAAGGCGTCCACCGATAGACCTAAGGCCCACTCCCTCTTAAAATGCTCAGTAACACCTTTCATTTCATACCCATATCGTACAAACAAATTCTAGAGTCAGCCCTGGTCCACCTTTATGGCGATATCCCTAAATGGCGTCCATCCATAGAACTATGGCCTACTCTCTCCTAAATACTCTTTAATACCTTCCATTTGATGTACATGTCATACAACCACATTCCAGGGTTACCCTAGGTTCATTTTCCTACATGGTGATTTTCCTTATTTTGTCTCCATAGCTCTCAACTGAGTATGTAATGTTCGGTTACACCCGAACTTAGCCTTCCTTACTTGTTTGCTATTATGTTTACTTATTTGCGCTCACAATTCTTTATTTTTCAGTATTGCCTTTTTCTAAACAACAGCTTTTGTGTGGTTACATCGATGTTACCACCTATTTTAGTGGGTAAAAAATTATCCGGCTACTTTCGTGGGCAGAATACCAAAAGGGTACAAAAGTTACCACATGAAGAAATTTGCCGTGGTGAAGAAAGTTGTTACCACATTAGAATCAAGCTGTTAATGGTAACTTTAATTCCTGGCCGGAAATGAGAGATATTTTGATTGAATATTAGGCGAGAAAAATTCAGCAGATGAACTTACAGACAAAATTAGATCGTGTCGTTGTGACTCTTCCATAGAAAATTTTTATAACTACTTAAATAATTATTTGTGTCGTTTAAATAACGCATTGTATTTCGCAACAACCATGGGTCGCAAGTTAGTAGTAACATGAGAATTGCTTTACACTCATTTACACATGGATTGCCAGAGCTCGTTAAGAGCATTATTATTAGTCGCAATCCAAAAAATTTGAGAGAGGCTTTTGAAATTATTAAAAACGACGGCTATTTAAAATATAACAACAATAATCCAACATTTTTCAACAATCAGGGGCAATATTCAGCTGGTAGTAGGCACGTAAATAGAAATGTACATCAACATAATAACAACAATAGATTTTGCTGTGAACAACACCTATTTAATAGTAACAGATATGTTAGCAGATATCCACAGGAACAGAGTCATGATAACAGAGACGTTCAGCAGCAACAACAGACTTATCCGAACAGATATTTACAACAGCAGCCGACTAACATATTTTTACATTGTTACGAAAGTCAGCCATTCAAACTAGAACGTACAACAATAGTAATCAGACGAGAAGGTCCAACAACAATTATATGGCGAATAATAATAATCGGTTCGACGGCAGCTTTCAACAAGCATGTAACAACGGACAAAATTACTTAAACGGTGTTGAGCCTATGGAAATAAGCGTTAATCAAACTGAACCAAATTTTCAGGAAGCCCGTCTCCACGATTACCCTATACAGTTATTAGTACACCAGTAAAAAAGCTTAAGTTTATAATAGACACTGGTGCTGAGTTCAGTATCATTAATCGAAACATATGTAATCCCAAATGGAGAGCAGGCACATCAATTTCCGCATTAAGAGTTTTAAACCGTAATATACAAACGAATATCAAATACAAAGTGCCACTTTTTGCAGAATTTAAAAAGCCAAACGTATACATTGATTTTCTTGAATTTTATTTCCACACTAATTTTGATGATATAATTGGCAATAATATTTTACTTCCATTGACTATAATACTTGATTATAATAGGAGAAGATTAATTACGCCAGAGGCAACTTTACCGATATATTTTAATGAAAGTGAAGAGATATCGTTGAGTGATCATAACAAACATCAATCAGTACAAACATTTTCTTGTGAAGAAGAAAATGAACCTGTTACAAATTTATTTTCGAATCATTTAAATAAAAAACATAGACAAGTTTTAAAGTCAGTTTTAAATTCGTTTAAATATATTTTTATAAAGATGGTGAAGATTTATCATGCTACAATTCTCAAGCAGGGCGGTCGTGGAATGGCTTAAAATAATATTCGATGGGTGCATAAGACTGAATCATGTTCCGCACTCTTGGAGAACTGCTCGTGTAGCTTTTCTACCAAAGGCGGGGAAGATCGGTCACGTGTATCCCAAAGACTATAGACCCATTAGCTTAACATCATTTCTGCTCAAAACCTTTGAGAGGCTGATAGATGTGTACATAAAGTCCAACGTGGATGGAAAGCTGCTCTCCACAACACAGCATGCGTACACCAAAGGCAAGTCGGTAGACACCGCTTTGCATAGGGTGGTAATAAGCATAGAGAAATCCCTGGAATATAAGGAGTATGCTCTAGGAGTATTCTTGGACATTGCCGGGGCTTTCAATAATGTTGCAAAATGGGCGATTATGGATGGTCTTAATTACATTAAAGTACATCCTGCCTTAATCAGATGGATCGGCTGCATGTTAAATTGCAGAAAGATTACATCACAATGGGGATTGTACGAGGCCACGAAATCAGTGGACAGGGGCACGCCGCAGGGAGGGGTGCTATCACCTCTGCTGTGGACACTGGTCATCAACCAACTGCTCAGGCAATTCGATGAGGGACCCGTAAAACTTACGGCTTACGCAGATGACGTTGCAATTGTCATAAGTGGAAAATGCCTTCCAACGATTAGTTCTTTGATGGATCGGGCGCTTCGGGATATTCATACCTGGGCATCTAATGTCGGGCTGAAAGTCAATGCGGAGAAGACGGATATGGTCTTGTTTACAAAGAGGTACAAGGTCCCAAATTGGACCAGGCCTAAGTTAGGAGCGGTGACCTTACAGGAGAAACCTTGCACAAAATATCTAGGAATCATCCTAGACAGTAAGCTGTCATGGAAGCTCAACGTGGAGGAGAGGGTCAAGAAGGCCTCAACGGCACTCTATGCATGTAAAAGAATGCTGAAGTGTACGTGGGGCCTATCGCCCTCTCTTTCTCATTGGGTTTTTACAGCGATTGTAAGCCCTATTCTATACTATGGAGTTCTTGTTTGGTGGAAAGCCACACAAAAAACAACATACCTCAAAAAATTAGAGGGGGTATGCAGACTATCGATGCTTTGCATTACGGGAGCCCTGAAAACAACCCCGACGGCTGCACTGTATGCCATTCTGCACATTCCACCTGTAGACCTGGTAGCAAAGAACAAAGCATTAACGACCGCAACCAGGCTCGGTGCTTCGGGGCAGCTTGAGCGCCGACCATATGGCCATAGTAGTATAGCGTCCTCAGTCACAAGACGAACAGACTACATGATTCCCTACCTGCACTTTGAGGGAGATCTTAAGGCCACAATAGAGGTGGACGGTTGGCGCAAGGGTGCGCAAATGGCGGACGAGGCGATACATGTGTACACCGATGGTTCCAAAATAGTGGAAGGAGTAGGGTCTGCGGTATACTGCGCTGATCCGGAATTAAGCAGATCCTACAGGCTGCCGGATTACTGTAGCGTTTTCCAAGCGGAAATATTAGCCGTAACCAAAGCAGTAGAAACCCTGGAAGATAATAGCTTAAGCTGCAACCGTGTTAACTTTTATATTGACAGTCAAGCAGCAATTAAGGCAATAATCTCGCATAGCACAGCATCTAAATGCGTGTTAGAGTGTAAGCAGTCTCTGGAGAGAATCGGGACAGGGAGAAGCATACATCTATATTGGGTCCCAGGGCATATGGGAATAGATGGGAATGAAAAAGCGGACGAATTAGCTAAAAAGGGCGCATCCCTTGAAGCTTGCTCCGTAGACGTCCCAATTAGATTGGGCGAGATTAAGCGAAGGCGAGAGGTGCACATGATCGACCAAGCAGAAAAGGCGTGGGTTCAAGCGCGAGGCTGTAAAGTGTCGAAGATTATGTGTAGGTCTTACAACCTTAGACTAACACAGTTGCTTCTATCATTAAAAAGAGAGGACTGTAGACTCATGACGGGTATTCTGACTGGACACTGCCTTCTGGCGTCACATGCCTTTAAATTAGGCTTGGTCAGTGATAGCAGGTGTAGGAAGTGCGGGTTGGAGGAGGAAACGATGGAGCACGTTCTGTGCTCGTGCCCTGCACTTGCCAGGCTAAGACTCCAGCTATTAGGAGTGATACAGCTGTCAGATCTAGAAGCAGCAAGTGGCTTAAGTCCTAGGAAGCTTCTAGTATTTGCCAAGAGGACGGAGTTATTTTATAACATAGGTCCTGGTTTTTGATAGGGGTTTTCAGTTTGGTCGTTAAAACAAACTTCTGGTAACACTACGGACTCAATCAGTCTATGTGAGGTCCTCATGGACCGGCCAGTTCAACCTACCTATCTTTCACAAACCTAGTTAAACATAAAACTGTAAGGCGAACAGATACTCCAATTTACTGTAAGCTTTACAGATATCCTATTATACATCGTGAGGAAGTACACCACCAGGTTAACGAAATGTTGAGGCAAAAAATTATAGTTCCGAGCACCAGCCCGTACAACTCGCCGTTGTGGGTGGTGCCTAAAAAACCCGATAATATCGGCAAAATGAAATGGCGGATAGTAATAGACTACCGCAAGCTTAACGAGCAGACTGTAGATGATAAATTTCCTATCCCAAACATGGAAGACATGTTTGATAAACTAGGAAAGTGTTCATATTTTAGTACTATCGATTTGGCGAAGGGCTTTCATCAGATATAGGTTCACCCTGATGATCAAGCTAAAACTGCCTTTTCTACCGCAAACGGACATTACGAATTTACACGTATGCCGTTTGGGCTAAAAACAGCTCCAGCTACCTTTCAAAGACTAATTAATACTGTACTGAAAAACTACATAAACAAAATATGTGTAGTCTATTTGGATGATGTCTTAATCTTCTCAACAAGCTTTGAAGAGCACGTTGATTCGATCAAAAAAATTTTCAGCACACTTCGCAAATTTAATTTAAAAATACAAATAGACAAATGTCATTTCGCCGCTTTTAAATAAGACAATTTCTAGGTATAACTGAATATTATTGTAGGTTTATTAAGGATTATGCCAAAGTAGCATGCCCTATTATTAAATACATAAACAGGAAAATAAACTCGACCTTTCTGACAACGAATATTTGAACGCATTTGGTAAGTTAAAACAACTAATAACTAGTGAACCTGTACTTAAATCACCAGATTTTACGAAAACATTTGTTTTAACAATTGATGTATCGCAATTTGCGATTGGCTCCGTTTTGTCCCAGGATAATCATCCAATTAGCTATGCTTCTAGGACATTATCCAATCACGAAATTCGATACTCCACTATTGAAAAGGAATTGCTCGCAGTAGTTTGTGGTAGGAAATTTATTGTTCAAACGGATCATAAGCCATTGACATGGCTCCATAATATCAAAGAACAAAACATGAAGTTACAAAGATGGAAGATACAATTAAACGAGTATGATTTTGATATTACGTATATAAAAGGAAAGGCCAATACAGTCGCGGATGCTTTGAGTAGATATTTACGTAAAGATGATGAAGCCAAATATGTAGCTGTTTTTAATAACGAAGTTAGTCCTGGTAAAGATGAGGACGAGGTAGATAGATGGTCTACTGCCGCAACTATTCACAGTGCGGTTGAAGATAATTTGAGATATATTTTTATAACTGATAAAAGTATTTTTTGCGAAGACGGTGGTTTGTTTATGAAATTTCAGGAAACTTATGTAGCAAATTCAAAAATAATAATGTAACTTTATACAGATCTTACAAAAGATTAATTGGCATAAGTGACAAAAATGAAGTATTAACTATTATTAACTTATTAAGTTATTTGAGTTAATTACGTTGATTGTTAATAATTGTAAAATTTGTCAAATTGCAAAACATGGCAGGCATCCCATAAAATTTCCTTATCAAATAAGTGAAACTCCAACACATTTTAACGATATCGTACATATCACAAGTTAAATGACAGAACATGGATTTCAATAATAAAGGCAATAATTGAAAGAATTTCGTATTTAGGTAAAATGAACAAACTGGTTTTTGACAATGAAAGATGTATGTATATTACATAGTGCAGTAGAGTTATTTTTAAATGAACAGAATATAGAAACTCACAAAACAACACCTTATTTAAGAACAGGCAACTCTGATATTGAAAGGTTGCATGGCACACGAATACTTACGAATCATGGATGTTGATAAAAAAAAATAAATCTCTCAGCCTAGATGATAAAATGTTCAAAATATTTACGTTGTATAACCGCACAATACATACAACGACTCAAAAGAGGCCAATCGATTTCATACAAAAAAATTTTGATAAAGAATATATTGAAAAATTAGGTAAATAATATAAGTGAAACAAAATTGATAAAATTAACAAAATAAATAACAAGTAAGGAAGGCTAAGTTCGGGTGTAACCGAACATTACATACTCAGTTGAGAGCTATGGAGACAAAATAAGGAAAATCACCATGTAGGAAAATGAACCTAGGGTAACCCTGGAATGTGGTTGTATAACATGTGTATCAAATGGAAGGTATTAAAGAGTATTTTAAGAGAGAGTAGGCCATAGTTCTTTGGATGGACGCCATTTAGGGATATCGCCATAAAGGTAGACCAGGGCTGACTCTAGAATGTGTTTGTACGATATGGGTATCAAATGAAAGGTGATAATGAGTATTTTAAAAGGGAATGGGCTTTAGTTCTATAGGTGAACGCCTTTTCGAGAAATCCCCATAAAGGTGGACCAGGGGTGACTCTAGAATATGTTTGTACGATATGGGTATCAAATGAAAGCTGTTAATGAGTATTTTGAAAAGGAGTGATCCTTAGTTCCCTAGGTGGACGCCGTTTCGAAATATCGCCATAAAGGTGGACCAGGGGTGTCTCTAGTTGTACGATATGGGAATCAAATGAAAGGTGTTACTAAGCATTTTAAGAGGGGGTGGGCATTAGGTCTATAGGTGGACGCCTTTTCGAAATGTCGCCATTAGGGTGGGCCAGGGGTGACTCTAGAATGTGTTTGTATGATATGGGTATCAAATGAAAGATGGTAATGAGTATTTTAAAAGGGAGTAATCCTTAGTTCTATAGGTGGACGCCTTTTCGAGATATCGCCATAAAGGTGGACCAAGGGTGACTCTAGAATGGTTGTACGATATGGGTATCAAACGAAAGGTGTTACTGAGCATTTTAAGAGGGAGTGGGCACTAGGTCTATAGGTGGACGCCTTTTCGCGATATCGTCATTAGGGTGGGCCAGGGGTGACTCTAGAATGTCTTTGTACGATATGGGTATCAAACGAAAGGTGTTACTGAGCATTTTAAGAGGGCGTGGGCATTAGGTCTATAGGTGGACGCCTTTTCGAGATATCGCCATTAGGGTGGGCCAGGGGTGACTCTAGAATGTTTGTACGATATGGGTATCAAACGAAAGGTGTTACTGAGCATTTTAAGAGGGAGTGGGCATTAGGTCGAGATATCGCCATTAGGGTGGGCCAGGGGTGACTCTAAAATGTGTTTGTACGATATGGGTATCAAATGAAAGGTGGTAATGAGTATTTTAAAAGGGAGTAATCCTTAGTTCTATAGGTGGACGCCTTTTCGAGATATCGCCATAAAGGTGGACCAAGGGTGACTCTACAATGTTTGTACGATATGGGTATCAAACGAAAGGTGTTACTGAGCATTTTAAGAGGGAGTGGGCATTAGGCCTATAGGTGGACGCCTTTTCGAGATATCGCCATTAGGGTGGGCCAGGGGTGACTCTAGAATGTTTGTACGATATGGGTATCAAACGAAAGGTGTTAATGGGCATTTTAAGAGGGAGTAGGCATTAGGTCTATAGGTGGACGCCTTTTCGAGATATCGCCATTAGGGTGGGCCAGGGTGACTCTAGAATGTGTTTGTACGATATGGGTATCAAAGGAAAGGTGGTAATGAGTATTTTAAAAGGGAGTAATCCTCAGTTCTATAGGTGGACGCCTTTTCGAGATATCGCCATAAAGGTGGACCAAGGGTGACTCTAGAATGTTTGTACGATATGGGTATCAAACGAAAGGTGTTACTGAGCATTTTAAGAGGGAGTGGACATTAGTTCTATAGGTGGACGCCTTTTCGAGATATCGCCATTAGGGTGAGCCAGAGGTGACTCTAGAATGTTTTTACGATATGGGTATCAAACGAAAGGTGTTACTGAGCATTTTAAGAGGGAGTGGGCATTAGATCTATAGGTGCACGCCTTTTCGAGATATCGCCATTAGGGTGGGCCAGGGGTGACTCTAGAATGTGTTTGTACGACATGGATATCAAATTAAAGGTATTAATGAGGGTTTTAAAAGCGAGTGGCCCTTAGATGTATATGTGAAGGCGTTCTCGCGATATCGAACAAATGTGGACCAGGTGATCCAGAAAATCATCTGTCGGGTACTGCTAATTTATTTATATACTAGCCTTTACCCGCGGCCCCGTCCGCAAGGAGAAAATAAAATATATGTGCTATTCACGTTAGCCTGCTTATCAAGTTGTCTGTTTAAAAATTTTTTCTGTCAATGTATTTTATTTTTTAATACAGTAAAAAAAAGAACTAACTGAGCTGATGGGCACGCTTACATGAATAGTACAATACACTTTTTTCGAATTAAAAAAATACATTTTGTTTCTAAGTTAAATTAATTTATATGACAGGGGTGAAAGAATTACTACTCATAGAACAAAGGAGTGAAACTGCAATTAGCTAAAACCAAAAAGAAGTTTTTAAATGAAAGCAGTGTTGCCTTTTCGGGTATTTAGTTGGTTAAAATATTACAAAAATTTTAATTATAGTTGTAATAGTTCGTTACAGAATTCATTTAAAAATAGAACGAAAAAGCTGTGATATATTAAAGATAAAACATACCGAATTTTAATTACGAATAATTTGCGGTAAATCCACGGCCATGTGTGCTGAATTACCGGTTTCGAAGACCCCTAAAATGATCCCGGAAGTATCCCTAAATGACACCAAATAGTCACGAAATGATGCCGACGGGATCCTGGACAAATCTCGAAAACTATCCAGAAATGATGCCGGCAGGGTCCCAAAATAATCCCGAAGTAGTCACGAAAAGTCCCGAAATGACGCTGACGGGATCCCGGACGGATCCCGAAAACCATCCAGATTTGATTCCTGAACGGTCCGCAAATGATCCCGATATAGTCCGAAAAAGTCCCGAAAAAACTCTGACGGGATCCCGGAAAAATCCCGAAAATCGCCCAGAAATTATCCCGGAGGAGTCCCAAAATGATTCCGAGATAGTAGTCACGAAAAAGGCCCGAAATGACCCTGACGGGATCCCGAAAACCATCCAGAAATGACTCTGGAGGGATCCCCAAATGATCCCGGAAAAGTCCACAAACCATCCAGAATTGATCCCGAAATAGTCCCGAAAGTCACGAAAAACTCAGACCCATCCCGAAAATCATGAATAAATTATCCTGGAAGGGTCCCAAAATTACCCCGAAATAACTCCGACGGGATCCCGGACAGATCCCGAAAATCATCCAGAACTGAGCTCTGAAACGTCCGCAAATAATCCAGAAATAGTCCGGAAAAAGTCCCGAAAAAACTCCGTCGGGATCCCGGACAGATCCCGAAAATCACCCAGAAATTATGCCGGAGGGGTCCCAAAATGATTCCGAAATAGTCCCGAAAAAGTCCCGAAATGACCTTGAGGGGATCCCAGACCGATACCGAAAACCATCCAGAATTGATCTCTAAAGGGTCCGCAATTTATCCCAGATAAAGTCGCGAAAAAACTACGAAGGGATCCCGAACAGATCCCGAAAATCATAGAGAAATTATCCCGGAAGGGTCCCAAAATGATCCCGAAATAGTCCCGAAAAGGCGCGAAATAACACCGACGGGATCCCGGACGGATCCCGAAAACCACCCAGAAATGATCTTTAAGGGCAACTGACCCCGAAATAGTCGTGAGAAAGTCCCGAAATTACCCCGACGGGATCCCTAAAACCATCCAGAAATTATCCCTGAAGGATCCCCAAATGATCCAAGAACAGTCTCGAAATTCCCTGACATTTTCCCGAAAAAGTAAAAAAATAAACCCGACGGGATCTCGGACGGATCCCGAAAACGATCCAGAAATGATGCCGGAAGGGACCCCAAATGATCCCGAAAAATTCCCGAAATTCCCCCGATGGGATCCCGGACGGATCCCGGATCTGATGCCGGTTGGTACCCCAAAATGATCACGAAATAGGCCAGAAATGACCCCGTCGGGATCCCGGACGGATCCCCAAAAGTATACAGAAATGATGCTGGAAGGTGAAATGATCCCCTTAAAGAAAGATGAAAAATGAAATGATCCCCTTATAGTTCCGACATGATCCTCACGGGATTCCCGACGGATCCCGGAAACTATCCAGAAATGATGCCGGAAAGGTTCCCAAGTTATTCCCAAAAAGTCCCGAAATTACCCTGACGGTATCCCGGACGGATCACGAAAACCATCCGGAAATGATGGCGAAAGGGTCCCCAAATGATCCCGCATTAGTCGCGGGTTCCGAAATGACCCTGACGGGATCCCCGAAGGATCCCGGAAACTATCCAGAAATGATGCCGGAAAGGTTCCCAAGTTATCCCCAAATAGTCCCGAAATTACCCTGACGGTATCCCGGACGGATACCGAAAACCATCTAGAAAAGTGGCCGGAAGATACCCCAAATGAACCCGAAAAAGTCCTGAAATGATCCAGACGGGATCCCGGACGAATCCCGAAAACTATCCATCTAGGTACCCCAAATGATTCCGAAATAGTCCCGAAATGACCCCGCCGGGATCACGGGCGGATCCCGAAAAAGTCCTGAAATGACTCCGACGGGATCCCGGACGGATCCCGAAAACCATCCAGAAATGATGCCGGAAGAGACCCCAAATGATCCCGCAAAAGTCCCAAAATGACCCCGACAGGATCCCGGACGGATCCCGTAAACCATCCAGAAATGATGCCGGAGGAGACCCCAAATGATCCCGCTAAAGTCCCAAAATGACCCCGACAGGGTCCCGGACGGATCCCGTAAACCATCCAGAAATGATGCCGGAAGAGACCCCAAATGATCCCGCAAAAGTCCCAAAATGACCCCGACAGGATCCCGGACGGATCCCGTAAACCATCCAGAAATGATGCCGGAAGAGACCCCAAAGGATCCCGCAAAAGTCCCAAAATGACCCCGACAGGATCCCGGACGGATCCCGTAAACCATCCAGAAATGATGCCGGAGGAGACCCCAAATGATCCCGCAAAAGTCTCAAAATGACCCCGACAGGATCCCGGACGGATCCCGAAAACCATCCAGAAATGATGCTGGAAGAGACCCCAAATGATCCCGCAAAAATCCCAAAATGACCCCGACAGGATCCCGGACGGATCCCGTAAACCATCCAGAAATGATGCCGGAAGAGACCCCAAATGATCCCGCAAAAGTCCCAAAATGACGCCGACGGGATCCCGGACGGATCCCGTAAACCATCCAGAAATGATGCCGAAAGGTTCCCCAAATGATCCTGTATTAGTCGAGAAAAAGTTCCGAAATTACCCCGAAGGGATCCCGGATGGATCCCGAAAACCATCTAGAAATGATGCCGGAAGGTTCTCCAAATGATGCCGTAATAGTCCCGAAATGACATCGACGGGATCCCGGACGGATCCCGTAAACCATCCAGAAATGATGCTGGAAGAGACCCCAAATGATCCCGCAAAAATCCCAAAATGACCCCGACAGGATCCCGGACGGATCCCGTAAACCATCCAGAAATGATGCCGGAGGAGACCCCAAATGATCCCGCTAAAGTCCCAAAATGAACCCGACAGGGTCCCGGACGGATCCGTAAACCATCCAGAAATGATGCCGGAAGAGACCCCAAATGATCCCGCAAAAGTCCCAAAATGACCCGACAGGATCCCGGACGGATCCCGTAAACCATCCAGAAATGATGCCGGAAGAGACCCCAAATGATCCCGCAAAAGTCCCAAAATGACCCCGACAGGGTCCCGGACGGATCCCGAAAACCACCCAGAAATGATGCCGGAAGAGACCCCAAATGATCCCGCAAAAGTCCCAAAATGACCCCGATAGGATCCCGGACGGATCCCGAAAACCATCCAGAAATGATGCCGGAATGGACCCCAAATGGTCCCGAAATGACACCGACGGGATCCCGGACGGATACCGAAAACCATCCAGAAATGATGCAGGCAGGTACCCAAAATTATCCCGAAATAGTCCCGAAATGACCCTGACGGGATCGCGGACGGATCTCGAAAAGCATGCAGAAATGATGCCGGAAGATACCCCTAATGATCCCGAAATAGCCCCGAAATGGTCCCGACGGGATCCCGGACGGATCCCTAAAACCATCCAGGAATGATTACGGAAAGGACCCAAACTGACCCCGAAAAAGTCCCGTAATGATCCCGGAAACCATCAAGAATTTATCTCTTGAAGGTACGCAAATGATCCCGAAAGTAGATACCTCGACGGGATCCCGGACGGATCCCGAAAACCATCCAGAAATGATGCAGGAAGGGTCCCCAAATGATCGCGAAATAGTCCCGAAATGATTCCGGAATAGTCCCGAAAATGTCCCAAAATAACCCCGACGGGATCCCGGACGGATCCCGAAAACTATACAGAAATGATCCCGGAAGGGTCCCAAAATGATCCCGAAATAGTCCCGAAAAAGTCCCGAAATTACCCCGGCGTAATCCCGGACCGATCCCGAAAACCATCCAGAAATGATCCCGGAGGGTCTCGATATGACCCTTACGGGATTACAAATAAGGTGAAGCTAATTATAAAACCATGTTAATAAGGCAGCAGGCGCATTGGAGCGAATAAAAAGTTACATAGAAACATACAGGTAAAGCTAATAAAAGCGTGCTAATAAAAACAATTGATGGAGGGCGGTTGGCGGTAGTAGAGGAGAGGACCACTGATCGTTCCTCCAAAATTGTCTAGATCTCGTTCTGTATGTACCAGATACCAAAAACTATTGATTTAGGAGAAAATTTATATTGAGTTATAACAATTTATAGATTTTACACCAGAGGGGGAGATAAAGGAAGGGGGGCGAGGGAGGGTGTCACTGCTTACTTTGTAAGCCCTCGACTTATTTGACCCCTTGAGTCTGTGATATTGGTGAAGGCCAGTATACGTAAAGTTATAATGTGTAAAAATTATTGAAAAATAATTTCTCGAAGGGGTCGTGGGACCCCCACCCCACTTTCCATGTTTGAAAAAAATTTCGCTAGTATACTACTGTCTGTGTCCCAAATTTCATCAAAATCCGTGTAGCCATTCTGGCGTGATTCAGTCGCAAAGACGAAAAAATATAATAATTAAATTAAACTGTTCCTAGGGGGCGGGGACCACGCCCCTTTTCAAAAATATATAGTTAGTAGATCCTTTTAGACTATTGGCTATATGTATGTGTGCGAAATTTCATCCACGGTCCAGCCGTTCTTGCGTGATTGAGTCACAAAGACAAACGTCTGGACAAACATCCAAACATCCAAACATCCAAACATCTTCACATCCAAACTTTGCCATTTATAATACATATATTAGATATTAGATTCAATACCACTAACAGTATTCCTGCCAAGATTCCAAGGGCTGTTGATTTCGCCTTGTAGAACTTTTTCATTTTCTTCTACTTAATATGGTAGGTGTCACACCCATTTTACAAAGTTTTTTCCAAAGTTATATTTTGCGTCAATAAACCAATCCAGTTACCATGTTTCATCCCTTTTTTCGTATTTGGTATAGAATTATGGCATTTTTTTCATTTTTCGTAATTTTCGATATCGATAAAGTGGGCGTGGTTATGGTCGGATTTCGGCCATTTTTTATACCAAGATAAAGTGAGTTCAGATAAGTACGTGGGCTAAGTTTAGTAAAGATATATCGGTTTTTGCTCAAGTTATTGTGTTAACGGCCGAGCGGAAGGACAGACGGTGGACTGTGTATAAAAACTGGGCGTGGCTTCCACCGATTTCGCCCATTTTCACAGAGAACAGTTACCGTCATAGAATCTATGCTCCTACCAAAAGGATTGGTAAATTTTTGTTCGACTTATGGCATTAAAAGTATTCTAGACAAACTAAATGAAAATGGGCGGAGCCACGCCCATTTTGAAATTTTTTTTTATTTTCCGGGAGCATTTCTGGATCCCGTCAGGGTCATTTCGGAATCATTTGGGGACCCTTCCGGCATCATTTCTGGATGGTTTTCGGAATCCGTCCAGGGTCCCGTCAAGATCATTTCGGAACTTTTTCTGGATTATTTCGGGTTCATTAGGGGAGCCTGCAGGTATTAGTTCTGGATGGTTTTCGGGATCAATCTTTGATCCCATCAGAGATCATTTGGGAACTCTTTAGGCATCATATCTGTATGATTTCTGCGATCCGTCCTTGATAATTTGGGGACCCTTCCTGGATCATTTCTCTATGGTTTTCGGACTCGGTACGGGCTCCCGACGGGGTTGTTTTGTTACTTTTTCTGGGCTATCCCAAGATCATTTGGGGACCCTCCTGATCATTTCAGGATCTGTCCAGGATCCTGTCAGGGTCATTTCGGAGCATTTTGGGATTATTCCGGGATCATTTGGTGATCCTTCCGGTATCATTTCTGGATGGCTTTCGGGATCCGTCCGGGATCCCGTCTGAGTCTTTTCAGAGTCATTCAGGGATCATTTTGCGGGATCCCGTTGGGATCATTTCGGGACTATTTTGGTATCATTTTGGGACCCTTCCGGGATCATTTAAGGACTCTTCGAAACATGTAGTTCAGCACACCTGCTTTTTTAAACTATGAGATTTTATGGCCATGGATTTGCTGCAAGTTATTCGTAAGCAGCTTTTTCGTTCTCTTTTTGATTTTCTTAAATGAATCCTGGGTGCAAATTCACGTTCGGTGAAGTGATCAGAGCTGTAAAATGATTCAATCAATACAGTTATAAATCAAGATTGATTCATTTTACAAATATTATTGTTTGATTTCAAATATATAAGCCAAGTTTGAATGCGATTTAAGTTTTTCCATTCAAAAATTCCGTTAGTGATTGCATGACTGTAAAAAAAGCATTCAGCTTGATTGTGAATGCATCGAGAGCACTCCGACTCACGATGATTGCAAAATTTGTTGACTACAATCACTTTTTCATTCAGATCCATTGAAATATCCGTTTTCAGGGTTGATACTTTCGTACTTTTGATGGCTAACATACCTGTAATCGGTTTGAAGGTGACAAATTGGTTATAAATAACTGGGCTACCACATTTCATTTAAAACATTATATTTCATTCTAAAAAGTTGTATTCGGGGAATTTTGCCGGAAATGAATGAAATTCAATTTTATATGCTTCAGTTCTGATTAAAATAAATAAGAAACACGAATAAATGAGTTAGTACATTCATAGAACATAATTGGAATAAAATATTATTTCCAATAAAATAATTTCCAATCATAAATCCAAGATGTTGTTCTCCCATTCAATAGCGACGGTAACTCTGACTCATTGTTTTGACATTTTATATTGTAAAACTGTATTTTGGTATTTTCTACAAAAATAAGCATAATTTTATTAAAAGTTAAGTAGAAATCAATTGCCACATAAATAAGGAATATAATGAAGTGCTTTTTGTAGATTATAGTGCAGTGAAAATGGAGAAAAATGCGTTTAAAAACCTGAAACGGTAGACATCAAATAGTTGTGCATAGTGTTCCTCTTTATATCAAAAACACATAAAATGTGATTGTATTATTCAAAGGCCCGGCATTTCTTGATCTTCCCCAAATAGATGTATATTCTCAGACCGCGAGACTATTTCACTTGCAGATATAAGCTTGCTTTTACTTACTTAATTGGCGCTTAACCGTATAAACGGTTATGACCGTCCAACAAGGCGCGCCAGTCGCTCTTTCGCTCCGCCAACCAGCGTCAATTGGTCGCACCAAGGGAGTTTAAATCGTTTTCCACCTGGTCCTTCCAACGCACAGTGTTTCGTGTAGAACAAGCTGCTGGACAAAATTATTTTTCTGATATTTTCAGTTTCATATGTAGTCATTTATTACAAGTATAATATTTTTTCAGCCATATGTGCCTTTTTTCTTATTTTTTTCTAAAATTTTACTTTTTTTTACTTTACTTTACTACTTACTGATCAAGGAAAAAGTTATAGCGTAAGTTTTCTTTTATAATTATGTTACCATTCATTATCGTCACTGTAATTCGATGAGTCACTTGTGGAATAGGCATGAGGATCATTACTGTGAAAGCTTGAAACAACTGGGGTATTTATTGACTCCTCAACATTATCGGAGGATAGTAAATGTAAGACTTCTGAAGTCAGGCCTTTCAATTTTTTCTTGGGTATCTCCCTTAAGCTGTTAACTAAGGGATCCGATATTATAAGTAACCTATTCATAAGATATCTATTCGTGACTACACGCGATTGCTTTTGTGTGTTATCATCCCTGAATCGTCTCAAATCTTTGTTACGGGCTTCTTGTGCTTCTTCAGAAAGTTGACCAATAGGCAAGATTGCTGATTTTATAATATCAGTACTATGCACTAAGATTTTATGAACTGTAACAGGCATAAAAAACCACGGATAGAGATCTATGTGTAGTTTTTTAGTCTCACTCGCAAATATCTCAAAACTTTGGATATTGATATTATACCCAGATGCTAATGCGCGAAGGAGAGTATCGAATCTTTTGATGAGCGTTCCATCCAATCCCGTAATCTCAGCACTAGCCTCAGAATTTTCGAAAAACCTTCGAGCAGTATTACCATCATTCTGGTTTTCACTTTTAAATTTGTTCTGGATTTCGTTGGAACGTTGCTTAACACTCTCTTTATATGCCTCATTCCAAGTTGCCATTTTTTTACTTCGAGGCGATAACTTGTGTGAAGCAAACAATCAAAACATCTTATCCAGGCATGGAGAGTAGACAAGCCAAAACCAAGATTATCTCGGTTAGGCACAAAAACCCGTGTCTTATCATTCATATCTTTTGGAGTGGCACCACAAATATAACACTTTTGTGCGGAAGAAGTTTCAGTAAAAGCATTGCAAACTTTTCGGTCAATCATTGTTAGGAGCATGTTGTGATGTACAGAAACCTCGCATTCTTCGAGAAAGTACTTTGTTGGCAACAAAGCATTTACCTCCTCTAAAACTTTGTTCATTTCAGAAACAATAAAATCTTTTGCTTCCTTAGAGAAAATAAATTTAATTGGACGACAATACATCGTAGAAGAAGGTCGAGGATTCTGCCAAACAATGTTACCCTTTTCGCCCTGTAACTGAAGAGGAACGACATGTTACCTTGTTCGTCCTTTTTTGTGAACTTTTTATAATATTAGCAACATTCCTGTTGCCGGACATCCGCGTTGATACTTCTGCCGCATAAATTAACTCATCAGCACTTCTGGATTACAGTAGGTCGTTCACTCGACGACGTTTGGTCTTTTGACTGGAAAGCAGAAAGTCCTTCTGTGGTCTTTCGGGTCCTGGGTTACTTGAAGACGAAGCTGGTTGCTCTGATGGCAAACTTAAATCCATCGTAATTGTAAACTTGAAATCTGTTCCCGAAAGCCACCCCCGAGTTTTTATTACAAAATCGCTCCCGATGTCTTCCAGAGCTGTTCCATTTCTCATCGATGTTGGACGAATATGTATATATATATTCTTTATTTCTTAACGAATGCTCAGTTACTTCTCTTAAATCAGCTTTAACTAAAATACAACTCAATAACTCCTTATTTCTCGATTCATTCGAATATTTCAACCAAATTTCAAAAAACTCCATTCTTGGTATGGTTAATACTAAATCTACAAAAAAAAAATAAAAATAGATGTGCAAAGAATTCGCAATGGTTTTTTCTTTCGACTATTAGAAAATACTTTGGACTATAACATATGTAACATTTGGCGCGGGTACACTCGGGTACATATAACTTTTCCCTTTCTAAAATTAAAAATGTAGGTAAAAAGTACCTTCTTCCTAATAACGGAATCTTAAATATAATAAAAATATTCTAATTGCGAAAAGATTGCTATTAAAAAATTCAACTTACCTTCGAGCTTAGAATCCATCACAAAAATTATGTAAAAGTGTTTAATTTAAAGTATTACGAAAAGTAATATTCAACACTATTTTTGTAAATTAATCAACGCAAATTACGGCCACTCCTGCTTACTTACTTCAATTGCTCAAGATATAATAAGCGAAAAAAACAAATGTGTGCAAAAATCCCGTTATTTTGTTGTTTTCTTTTATTTTCCATTACAATTGTTTAAGTGACTTACGTCACTTAAAGGAAACGCAACCCTGCGATCCCAAAGCCCATCACGCATCCCTGCGTGTCGTTCTATAGCGAAGCATCCCTGTTTTATTTCGAACTTCCAACAGTGTTGGAAAGGCTATAAAAGCGCTGCGAACTTCTGAATTCACTCTCCTTTGTTTCTACAACTTTCATCAATCAACACAGGTAAACTGTATCACCACGGAAAGCAATCCGATCTTCGCAGTGTTTGTGCTACCGATAGTTGTAGTGCGTTCAATTAAAATCATTGTTCAAAATTACAGAATTTCATTCTAAGTTTTTCATTTAAATAACTTTACTTAAGTTAAAAGTTAAATTAACCTAGAGTCGAAACTCTCACATTGAATTCAAATATCAAAAATAAGAAATTTCACGTGTTAATATTAATATAAGAAATTTATTTCATTAAATATTGAACTTGTGCCAATATCACACATCTCGCCTTCTTTTCTTTCATTCCTTGGAGTCCAAAGCAGGTGAAATCCCCTTTCCCTTTTGTCCTTATTGGTTATCACCAAACTTAACATGGTACTTGCAAGCCGAATTTGACGGCACCGAAACGCACCTAATAAAAAAGTGATATTGGCAACGCGAGTAGTTCAACTTCGAATTTCAACGCGCAAGGCAACACTGCTTTGCATTTTATGATAAACACAAAAAGAACAAGAAGCAGCATCTCATAAAAATTTTCAATCGTCGAACTGAACGGCAGCTGTGGCAGTGAAGTGCAAAAAACAAAAAAAAAAATACACAAAAAAAACATTTGTGAAAGTACTAAAATAAATTAATTGTGAAAAGCGTCGAAAATTAAAAGAAAGTTATAGTCGGGAGTGTCGCGATAATAAAGCAAATAAAATTTGCACAGTGAACTGCCGCTGCCCAACGAGGGAGCCTAATACAAAAAAGGCACGGCCGGTACATACACCTTTGGCTACTAAATTTTAGATTTGCCACTTCATACCGGCGGTGGAGTCACCTATAACCGCCACATAGCAAACTCTTGCGGATTCCGATCACGGGAAAAAATGAGTAGTCTCAAAAGCATCAAGTAAGTCAGTTATTTTCCACATAAAATTTCTTTCAAACCGTTACTCTAACGGAATTAACGCCATATATATGTACATGTACATATATGCATATGATCCGCTATTCACATAAAAGTGGTAAACAAAGAAAAAATTGGAAGCAGTCGTTCTCTTCCAACATATAGCGTATGCACGTATCTACGTTCATACATACACATGTACATAAATACACATTTCTAGTGGTTCAGTGTTTCTACACCTAAGCGGTAAAACACCCGTTTTTCAGCCATATTTCTTCTTCAACTCTTCTTTATTACCGCTTACGCCGGCTACTTACTACTTGTCCCTATCTTTACTTCTTCAATTGCATGGAAATTAGAAGTCCAGTTTCAAATGTGCATGGTTGTTTCACTCGTGAACTTGTGAACGAATTCCTTTCGTCATCATATTTTTCATTGTTGTCGCTTGCGTCGGCCACCAACTACTTTGCTATTTCTTGAGGTTCTTCATAGTTGTTTACATTTGATATGCACATATCGCCTTTGGACATTACTACCAAAAACGAATGCAACTAACAGGAAATGTTTTATATTTCCTTATGCATACTTCACCGTACCTACATAAAGTACATTTTAAGTCAAAAAGTAAATAATCCCCTTTCTGTAGGCGCATACATAACCCAATACACATCTAAAACACACATTTTAATCGACATAAAATAGTTCAAGCAAACAGCGCTGTTTGCATCAGTTACAAAAGCAAGCGTGGCAGAGAATTAATATAGTACAAACATCGGTACTTTAAGGCTTGGAGAATTTAATGTCACCATATTAACATCATATTGGCACAGTCCGTGGTGACAATAATTTACACTCCCTAATAGTTATACATAACTAGACCTGTATACATAAAAATAAATACCTTAAAAAATATATATAAAAAACATACATATATGACAAAATCTCTGCTGGGCATTTTAAAGGCTTATCCGCTGCTTACGCTAGCATCGAAACATCGTTTTGAGTTGACTCGGTGTTTTCACCAAATCACCAATCCGAACATTATACAAGGTGATAAAATCAAGTTCTCATTAGGGGGGTCTACAATCAAAAACCTATTATCCAAATAATCTTTCGAAATCACATTTCATGGTTATACATCCCTCACCCGTTATAGTAAACTACACACGTCAGTCCGGAATTTAATAACCGTTTTAGTCTTCAGTATTTAGTATTCACTCCCCATAACCATGGCTACTGGTTCAGTCACCACGGCAGAGTTCATATTCCGTTCGAATGATTTAATGAACTTCTGTTCCCGTTATGAAAAAGAAGACCCCGAGGAGAATACCGATACATTGCTAGAAGTTAAACTCCAGGATTTAAATACGCGTTGGGAGATGTTACAAACCCACCGACTTTAAGGAAGAAGCCACCAACAAATTCCAAGTGTGTACTGACAGCTTCTATATATGCAAATCTCAAATGATTGATCAATTAAAGGTTTTCCATGGATGCAGTTCCGATAAAAACGTCACCACTAGACCGTCCACTTCTTTGGTAGATAACTCTACTCCCTGCATCAAAGTTCCACCATGCGATACCCAAGTTTTTTATGGCAGTTATGAGGAATGGCCAAGCTTCCGCGACATGTTCACAGCGGTATACCTTAATCACCCAAAGCTTACTCCCGCACAAAAACTGTTTCATTTACGGAATAAAACCAGGGGAAAGGCAGGAACAATTGTTAAACAGTACAGGCTCTGCGACGAAAATTTTTCTCTTGCCTGGGAGGCACTTAGAGCCCGCTTTGAAAATAAACGAATATTAATCGACAACCAGTTGAAGACCCTTTTCAACATTGCCCCTGTCACGACAGAAAATAGTGAGGGTATTCAACAGATTCAGAGTAAAATCAATGACTGCCTTTCGTGCCTACAATTTCAAGGAGTTTCGGTCGCCGAATGGGATCCTATCTTAATTTATCTATGCTCCACAAAACTCCCTGAAGAAACCCTTTCTCTCTGGGAACAGTCCCTGAAGTCTAGGAAAGAACTCCCCGACTGGTCCCAAATGGACGCATTCCTTACTAGTCGTTACGAAGTGGTGGAACGATTAAATAACTACAAGGCCTCTAAATCTCGCAATTCTCTCCCTGCGAAAACTCCACCCAGGATACAATCTTATCATTCCCAAGAACAGTTTGCTGTCACCTGCAAACTTTGCAATAACAATCACACTTTAAGGTCCTGTCCCGAATTCCGAAGCCTGACAGTCCCTGACCGTATCGAGTTCGCCGAGAAAAATGGGTATTGTACCAATTGCTTGGCGTATAATCACACACTCACTCACTGTAAAAGTTTGTTCCGATGTCTGCATTGTAGACAATCTCATCACTCCATGCTTCATCCTAGTTCAACAACCAGAGCGGGTGGCAAGCCAACCGTCAAAAATCCAGAACCAAAATCAACCACAAAATCAACACCCCTGTTACACATCCAATCTACCGCATCATCAAATTCCTCTCGGCACCCGATCTTCAACCTAACCGAAGACCAGTACGAGGAATCACCAACCACATCTGCTAACAGGGACTCCTATATCCAAGCGAACTTCTCCGCGAACCACGAGAAGACGCTACTTCCCACCGCCCGTGTGCAAATCGAGCATTTGGGCACACTTTTCACCTTAAGAGCTTTAATTGACCAAGGCTCGCAGAAAACCTTCATATTAGAAAAGGTCCAAAAACGTTTAAACCTCCCTACTTATCGCGCGGATTTTTCAGTCACCGGAATGGGAGGAATTATTGTAGAAAACGCCAATAGAGTCTGCCAATTTACCCTCGTCTCCAAGAGATGTCACACCAGAATTAATACCAAAGCGATAGTACTTCACAAGTTGACCAGCTTCTTACCAACATTCTCCCTACCAGATCACAATCTTCTAGAACTAAAAGACCAAGATCTCGCCGATCCACACCCCTTCACTCCTGGTCCGATCGATATGGTGATCGGAAGCGACCTAATACCCCAAATCCTTACTCCAGGAGTTAAGCATCAAATACTAGGAAGTCTCCTCGCTCAAAACACCATTTTTGGGTGGTTTTTGAGTGGGCCCATGCAATCCACGCGCTGCACCACTGTCCACACACACGCCGTGGAAGTATCCAATGAAAATCTCAACTCCCAGCTGAAGCGCTTCTGGGAACTCGAGGAACTCCCCGAAGCCCACGTGCCCTCCGAAGAAGATGCATTTTGCGAAAAATTTTACCAAGATACCACTGTTAGGCGCAGCGATGGTCGATATGTAGTTACGTTGCGATTTAAATCCGGATTTCCATCAAATATGACTTTAGGACCTTCTCGTACCCAAGCTTTGCGACAAGCAATCAGAATGGAACATGCGCTGAGAAAAAATCCCAATCTAAAAGAAGAATACAATCGTGTACTAGAAGAGTACTTAGTTCTGGATGATATGATTCAAATCACTCCTGATGAAATACAGAAAAATTGAACATATCTATCGTATTATCTCCCGCATCACTCGGTTCTCAAACAAGAAAGTAAATCCACAAAACTTCGCGTCGTTTTTAATGCTTCTAAATCAACGGCGTCTGGTATTTCGCTCAATGATATACTCCATATCGGTCCTACCTTACAAACAGATCTTCTATTTGTCATATTGAATTGGCGCTTGTACCAGTATGTTTTTAATGGGGACATGCAAAAGACGTACCGACAAATTCTTCTTCAGGAAGATGATGAGCCCTACCAACGTATTGTGTTTCGTAGAAATAACGATAGCCAATTCTCGGACTTCGCTCTGAAGACTGTGACATTCGGCGTCAATTGCGCGCCGTATTTGGCCATTCACACTTTTCATCAATTGGCAAACGATACAAAAGATTCCCATCCTTTAGCTGGAAAGATTTTGAAGAACGAAACGTATGTCGACGATGTATTATCGGGAGGACACGATATCTCATCATGCTTAAAAGCTCAAACCGAACTTACTCAATGTTTGCTTTCAGCCGGGTTCCCACTTAGGAAAATAACGGCAAACCATCCGCAACTTCTAAACCACATTCCCGCCAAACATCTCTTAGACTCCGATTTTTTAAAGTTCGATTGCTCAAGTTCTACCAAAATGCTGGGCATCCAATGGAACGCATTGGCCGATTCGTTCTCATATTCGATAGAATCTCTGGAACCCCCTTCCAGTGCCACAAAAGACAAATTTTATCTTCAGTCTCGAAACTATTTATCCCCGCAGGATGGCTAGCGCCTATCCTCATCCAGGCAAAAATATTATTACAACAGATATGGCTAGAGGGTACTGAATGGGACGAGTGTGTCAAACCTTTATCGTTTCAAAGGTGGCAACAATTTCTATCAGATTTACCTAGCATTGAACAAATTCAAATTCCCAGATGGACGGAGTTTTCCCCCAATCGAATTATTCAAATACACGGGTTTTGTGACGCCTCAGAAAAGGCCTATTGTGCATCAGTGCACATACGATCCCAATCAAATACGACAGTTTCATCACATCTACTGTTTTCAAAGACAAAGGTGGCGCCACTCCAAACAGTAAGCCTTCCGCGATTGGAATTGTGTGGTGCCGTCTTATTATCTAAATGCATCAAGAATGTTATCAGCCAACTATCCCTCAAACCTGCAGCCATTTTCCTGTGGTCCGATTCTTCAATCGTCCTCTCGTGGCTGGAAAAACCGTCATGTACTTGGAAGGTGTATTTAGCAAACCGCACATCAGAAATCATAAAAAAATGTAGGAAATGTCAAATGGAGACACGTAGCCACTAACCATAACCCTGCAGATCTAGGAACCCGAGGTTGCAGGTCACAGGACCTAATACTAAGGACACTTTGGTGGCACGGACCAGAGTGGTTACTAAAACTCCCCGACCATTGGCCATTATCACTTCGTCAAAATGTTCCCCCTCACGAGGAACGTAAAGTGGAAGCTCTTCACATTTTAGACAACCAGCCTGACATATTAGATCGCTTCTCTTCATGGTCCAAAGCCTTACGTGTGATAGCGTACATGTTCAGATTTGTCCACCGATATAAACCAATACAGTCCACTGCTCCTACCCGTTACGAGTCCGTCGTTATCACACAAAAGGAAATCCACTGGGTCAAAACACGCCTTATTAAACTTGCTCAAGAAAGACATTACCCATAACCCACAGGCAACCAATTTCCAAAAAGAGCTCTCTTTTAACGTTAAACCCCCTACTAGACGAAAATGGACTTCTTCGTGTTGACGGCCGCTTGGCCAACGCTGACCTACCATACAATGTGAGATACCCAGTCATAATTCCGGAATCGTCGAGATTATGCTATCTTTTTCTTAACTTCCTACATAACCTCCTCATGCACGCTGAACACCAACTGATGGTTCGAATAACAAGGCAAGAATATTACATTCCTAGATTGAAATCGAAAGTAAGAAATTATATACGTTGCTGCAAAACCTGCACCATTTTTAAACAAAACACCCGTTTCCAAATTATGGCAGCTCTACCACCTGAGCGTGCTACTTTCTCCCTACCATTCACCTACACAGGTTTAGATTTTGCAGGCCCACTGGATATCTAATCCTCAACGCTCCGGAAGTCCCCACTACTTAAGGGATATGTTTGCGTTTTCATCTGCTTCTCCACCAAAGCTATTCACCTTGAGCCCTGTTCAGACTTGTCAACCAAAGCATTTCAGGCAGCATTCGCTCGTTTCGTTGGTAGACGAGGACTCCCACAGCAAGTCTTCTCAGACAATGGAAAGAACTTTGTTGGCGCCAATCGCGCTTTTCAACAAGATTTCCGTAAATTTTTGAAAGACACCTCCGATGACATACGTGCAAAGTATAGCCTGAATGGCATTTCTTGCCACCTAATGCTCCCCACATGGGAGGCCTGTGGGAGGCAGCCGTAAAGAGTTTATCATTTCAAACGGACAGTTGGAAGCCATACCCTTACCTTTGAAGAATTAGCCACTCTGCTTGCTCGAATCGAAGCAGTCCTGAACTCCCGACCTCTCCCTCCCATGTCCGATTACCCCCAGGAATTACTAGCATTAACTCCGGGACATTTTTTACGTGGAGGGTCACTCCTAGGTATACCTTCAGAATAGATGGGAAAAACTCAAAGTCTTACATCAACAGTTCAGTCTGCGCTGGAAAGAAGATTTCTCAAAGAGCTACATCACAGATACAAATGGAAGCTACCTCAAACAAACCTTTCCATTGGCGACTTCGTCGTCATTAAAAACGAGCTAACACCCCCCAACGAATAGAGATTAGGACGTGTAGAGAAGGAAGAAGAAGTATCATGGATCGGATAATCGTGTGCGAACACAAAATGGAATTTTCACACGACCGATTGTTAAGCTCTGTCCACTCCCTATTGCATCTGATACCCCACAGGCCAACTCTACACCTGATATTTAATGATCACAATCACATATATTAGTATTAAGTTTGCAAAGAATTTCTTATTTATTCATACATTTACAGGTTGTGGCCACCAACAGAAGGCACCCGAGATCCAGCCATTCACAAATGTACGGTCTGCCTCAGATACCATCCTCTTCGGTTTTGTAAGGAGTTCCGGACAATGACGGTCAACGAGCGTAAGGAGATAGTGCGGCAGTTCAAACACTGCCCAAATTGTTTGGCTCGCTCGCACGACAACACAAGGCAATGCTCAAGTCCAGAAACTTGCAAGGTATGTAATGAACTGCACCATACCCTAGTACACAAACGAGAGTTCGGAGAAAGAGAACCCGAAAGTAGAGGAACCCGCAAACAGGTGAAGCGACTCAAAGAACAGCACAAGCAACTCGATGTGGCCATTCGTACACTCGAGAAACTGAAAGCATCCCTTGCACCAGTGCAACGGGGGCGCCATGTTTAAGTGCTGACGTCATTGTTCAAAATTACACAATTTCATTCTAAGTTTTTCATTTAAATAACTTTCAAAGATACTTAAGTTAAAAGTTAAATTAACCTAGAGTCGAAACTCTCACATGGAATTCAAACATCAAAAATAAGAAATTTCACGTGTTAATATTAATATAAGAAATCAATTTCATTAAATATTGAACTTGTGCCAATATCACACATCTCGCCTTCTTTTCTTTCATTCCTTGGAGCGACCCTTATAGTCCAAAGCAGGTGAAATCCACTTTCCCTTTTGTCCTTATTGCTTATCACCAAACTTAACAACAATATTCTTGAAATAAAAACTTTGTTTTTGTCCAGCTAGCTTGTTGTACACGGAACACTGTGCAACGGAGTGGGGGCCGCCTCCTACCTCTGCTTCCATAGGCGGGTTCCGATAGAAACACTTTCTTGGCCGGAGCATTATATTTCATTCGCATAACATGGCCTAGCCAGCGCAGCCGCTGCGTTTTAATTCGCTGGACTATGTTGATGTCTGCGTATAGCTCGTACAGCTCATCATTTAATCTTCTTCGGCACTCGCCATCGCCAACGCGTAGAGGTCCATAAATCTTTCGAAGAACTTTTCTCTCGAACACTCCCAAAGCCGCTTCATCTGCTGTTGTCATGGTCCATGCTTCTGCCCCATATAGCAGGACGGGTATGATAAGTGACTTGTAGAGTATGATTTTCGTTTGCCGAGAGAGGACTTTACTTTTCAATTGCCTACCTAGTCCAAAGTAGCATTTATTGGCAAGATTGATTCTTAGCTGGATTTCAGTGCTGATGTTGTTGCTAGTGTTGATGCTGGTTCCCAAATAAACGAAGTCTTTTACTATTTCGAAATTATGGCTGCCAACAGTAGCGCGGTTGCCAAGGCGCGTATGCGCTGACTCTTTGCTCAATGACAGCAGGTACTTCGTTTTGTCTTCATTCACCATCAAACCCATCTTTACCGCTTCTTTTTCCAGTTTGGAGTAAGCAGAACTAACAAGGCGGGTGTTTAGGCCGATGATATCAATGTCATCAGCACATGCCAGTAATTGCACGCTTTTATAGAATATTGTTCCAGTGCGGTTAAGTTCTGCAGCTAGTATAATTTTCTTCAGCATCAAATTAAAGAAATCGCGTGATGGGGGGGGGGGGGGGGTCACCCTGTCAGAAACCTCGCTTAGTTTCGAACGGCTCGGAGAGATCCTTCCCAATTCTGACTGAGCTGATGGTGTTGCTCAACGTCATTTGCAAAGCCGTATAAGTTTTGCGGCGAAACCAAATTCAGACATAGCGGCATATAGGCAGCTCCTTTTCGTGCTGTCGAAGGCGGCTTTAAAATCGTCGAAGAGGTGATGTGTGTCGATTCTCTTTCACGGGGTTTTTTTTTTCAAGATTTGGCGCATTATATGCAATACTAAGAAGGCTGATTCCACGATAGTTGGTGCATTTTGCAGTATCCCCCTTCTTGTGAACTGGGAAAAGAACACTTAGGTTCCAATCGTCGGGCATGCACTCATCCGCCCATATTTTGCTAAGAAACTGCTGCATGCGCCTTTCCAACTCCTCGCCGCCGTACTTGAATATATCCGAAGGCAATCCATCAGCGCCCACGGCCTTGTTGTTTTTCAATCTGGTTATTGTATTATTGGGAGCATATATTCCATCATCATCGATTGCGAGAACGGCTTCGCCATCTCTGCGCGTGAATCGCTGCCTCCATTTAGAAGAGCAGAGAAGTGTTCCCTCCATAATCTAAGCACTCTTTGGACATCAGTTACAAGGTCGCCGTTTTCGTTCCTACAGGAGTTTGCCCCAGTCTTAAAATCTTCCGTCTGTCGCCGTATTTTTTGGTAAAATTTTCGGGCGTTATTCCTGGTTGGTAGCAGCTGAAGCTCCTCGCACTCACGCCTTTCTGCTTCTGATTTTTTCTTCCTGAAAAGGCGTCTCGCTTCCCTTTTCAACTCACGATAGTGTGTGAAACACTCCTCTTGTTGCGCTCGCTTTTAACCTAGCCCTGTAGGCAGCGTCTTTTCTTTCGATTGCACCGCGGCATTCTTCGTCGTACCAGTTGTTTTTTCGTGGCCGCCGGTAACCAATTTTTTCCTCGGCGGCAGTACTAAGTGCTTTGGAGATATGCTCCCACTGCTCCTGTATTCCTTCAGGCTGAGTTGTGCTCTCAGAGAGCAGGTGTGAGAGTCGAGTTGCGAAATCATTGACAGTCTGTTGTGATTGAAGCTTTTCGACGTCTAGCTTTCCTTGTGTTTTTTGTTCCTTGGTTTTAGCCGCGCTGAGGCGGGTGCGTATTTTTGCTGCAGCGAGATAATGGTCCGAGTCGATGTTAGGTCCTCGGATCGTACGCCCATCTAAAACACTGGAGGCATGCCGTCCGTCTATCACAACGTGATCGATCTGATTGCGAGTATTTCAATCAGGAGACAGCCATGTAACTTGATGTATCTTTTTATGCATGAACCTCGTGCTTGATAGGACCATGTTTCGAGCACCGGCAAAGTCAATCAGCCTGAGTCCGTTAGGAGAAGTTTCATTGTGTAGGCTGAACTTTCCGACTGTAGGGCCAAAAACACCTTCTTTGCCCACCCTGGCGTTAAAGTCGCCAAGCACGCCTTCTATATCATGACGGAGGCAGCGCTCGTGCGTTCTAATTGTTCATGAAAGTGTCTTTCACCTCATTGTCTTCCTCCTCTGTCAGCGCATGGGCGCAGATGAATGATATATTAAAAAATTTGCTTTTATTCGGATAGCGGCAAGATGCTCGTCCACAGGCGTGAACGCCAGAACTTGGTGACAAAGTCTCTCTCCCACCACGAATCCGACGCCGAAACTGCGCTTATTCGTATGGCCACTCCAATAGATGTCACAATTTTTGATCTTCTTTCTTCCTTGCTTCGTCCAACGCATTTCTTGGATGGCGGTGATGTCAGATTTTGCTTTGACGAGGACATTAACCAGCCGGGCATCTGCACCAATCCCATTAAGGGAGCGGACGTTCCAGATGCATGCTCTCAATTCATTGTCCTTCAAACGTTTGCCATGGTCGTCATCAATAGAGAATGTATTTATCTGGGGCTTGTTGGTATATTTCATTGGATTATGGTTTTACGTGGCGGGTCCCAAGCCCAGCGCACAACCCGCTCAGCGGGGATGAAAATATTACTTGCACGTTTATATAGCGAGCCGCTTGCTCCAAGACAGACGCCCGCTTGAAGCCGCACCTAGAGGTGTACATACGCTGCCGATGAGATCTCCCCCGCTAGCCCTTAAACCGATTATGTCGGAGTGGCCTAGCCAGGTTGTCTCCTTCTCATATTAGCTCACCGCTCAACGGATGTTTAGCAGCTACCCAGAGGATACTTGGCCGCAAGCGTCCGGCAGTAGTGAGCTGCTTGATATGGTTAACTACGCTAATCAGTGATTTTACATTTTATAATTTTGGACCTCTGTCTATTTCACCATGCACAAGAAACTTGAATTCTTTTATTAAAGGATGTTAATGATATCTTTATGAAGTAAAAGTCACATCTGGGACAGTCTTGAGTACTGTTACTAGCAAATGTGTATCGAAATTCAACAACATCTGTAAAGCATGTTTCAATGTATCTAAGTATAAGTCAAAAGTAAAAGTCATTATAAAAAAAAAAACAAGAACCCTGAAACTTAAAAAAGCCATTTTTCCGATTTACAAAGTCTTCGACATTGTGTGCATAACTTAAAATAAACCAAGATTTGATAGTTAATTTCCATTAGATCTAGGTGTGATGTCGCTGTGCATTGACTAAGCTTCTCGTTGCGGTTGGTACAAATATCATAAAAGCATCAGGGGGATAAAAACCAAGGAGAAGGGGGATTTTGTTCATATTATTATTTATAAAACCGAATTTTTTTGTTTTCTTGGAGCACCTGCAATATTTTTTAAAGTTTAAATAAATATGACCTGTATCGTTTTGAAGACTTTTTGAAAATTTGTTCATATAAAAAATTTGTTCATTTAAAAAGATGAAATTCGCATGACAACAACGTGATTTTTTTATTAATAGTGTAACTATGGCTGGGTGCGAGTTTGCCTAAATTACGACCTAAATTGAGAAAAAACCTAAATAACTGGAAAAAATCTCGGCAAAGCAGTGGAAAATAAAAAATTTTGATTTTTTCGAGTATACTTTTCAATCTAAATTCAAATGTCAAATATGAACAAACAAAAATTAAGTTTTTTAGTGAAAAAAAGAAAACACAAATAAAATGTACCTTTGGACAAACAAAATGCAGATCAGTGGATGTGTCTCATGGCCAGTGAAGTGTTAGGAGTGCAGATTGTGTATTAGATGGTGTGACGAACTCTCAGTAATAGTGGCCTAATACGATTCGCCCCAAGCAATAATCTCTTTTTCACCCAGCTATACGATTACCGTGAGTCAGCTGCTATTTCTGTTTATTCCTTGGATTATCCGTAGCCTTTGCTGCGCATACATGCATAAATGTAGCAGAATATGGAAATATGTAATTTAATGTTCGTTTTGGGTTTTGTTTAGCATAAACAAACAATTTAGATTGTCAAATAAACTCGCGCAGTTTTGACAATTTTTTCCTAAATTGTTGCAGTGCTGGGAAGTTCTAGTGGAATATTTACCTAAAATTTAGGCGAACTCGCACCCAGCCTATATTGTACCTTTAATCACGTTAGCTGGCTATAAGCCTTTTTCTTTATATTTCATGTTTGTTGAAAATGCTACTCTGTGTCTGGAAGGCGACGTTTTTTCTATTATCGTAAACAAAAAAAATATATAAAAATAAAAAAATTTCATTAAATCACATATGTAAGTACAATATTGGACTACCTACCCAATTTGAAACTTTATTGCTCATACAATATATATCGCCGTGTCTTTTCCAAGAATATGTTAGCAAGAAAATTTTGGATTTCGCCCAAATAAATAATAATAATAATTAGTTTTTCTCTTGCAAAGGGAGATGTAAAATTAGTTTTTATCCTATGCGTCAAGCGAAGAAAAGTCTCTTTTACAATAAGATTTGGACACATTGCTCAATTGGTGCACCATCAACTATATTCCACTTAATCTTAAAAAATGCAAATTTATGTAGATTACTTCAGCCAGCTTCCTATAGTCTTAACAATTATAATCTTGAACAGGTATACAGTTTCATAGACCTTGGGGGTTAATATTGTAACGAATTTCAGGGAACTACGCCTATTTTATACCTTCTACTAACGTTGGTATCGCTAAACTCTTGAATAAATAACTCCAATATTCAAAAATGCAAAATGGCCTTTATTAAAGTACTTCACAATAACACTGATACTTTACAACTAATAGCTTGCTTAAATCAAACTGAATACGAACTACTCAGCTTCTGCTGCTTTTATACTCTCTGCCCAAATTTCTAAACGTTTCTTCTTCTAGAATCCTCTACCTGGTCACTAGCCATACGAGCGTGTATTTGTAGTGTGTAACCATATGCGTGTGTATTTGTGAGCGAAGTAGTAGCTGATGATGGCATGCGGTTGTGAGAATCTCTCTACTGATTGTATGTATGTGTGTACATGATGATAAATTTGTTTACGTACATACAAGTGTGGAAGCTTGCTTTATTGTTGTTGTGGCTTTATTACTTAGTATCAGATAAGTGATGTGAGTATCACTTACTAATATTCGTCACAATATGGACAGTAAACTTAACTTCAACCTTCATATTACTGCAACTGTTAATAAGGCTAGAGGTGTTCTGGCGTTTGTAAAGCGATGGTATAAAGAATTCATCGACCCGTACGTTACTAAAGCTCTTTTTACAACATTAGTCAGGCCGATATTAGAATATTGTTCAATAATTTGGAACCCCAGCTACCAGGTTCATATTGATCGGCTAGAATCAGTCGAAAAACAATTTTTACTTTTCTCATTGAAAGATTTCCTTGCTAGTCGTAGGGAAATGCTTGGAATCGTATTTATGATTAAATTACTAAATCGCCTCTAACTAATTTTTGTTGAGCCAAGTAATAAACTTTAATTTTTAATTACTAATACGGCATTTATATTACTTAGCTGACGAGGTTTCCTCTGTAGCTGAGCAGTTTTATATTTTGACGGTTAACAAACCATTGCCTTACAACGAATTGGCATGAACAAGATTATTAGCCTGGTTTCATTGGTCGACTTGAGGGCAGTGCGCTGTCACAACGGCCATAAAAGAAAACAATATATAAAAAAAAAACTCTTTACGTTCTGAACACTTTTTGTACAAAAGAAATTTTTTGTAAAATGCTCAATTCACATGATGGGATCGTTTAAAAAGAAAGTAATAAAAAACTTGAATCCTTTAATTTGTGGTTCTATAACGTACACTAATAGCGTTTTCTTTTCTGAAATAAATTGTTGCCTAAGTAAATGGTAAAGCCTTAATAGAGTTACACCTACCCCAGAAAATCTTCAACATTTATAGTGCATGCAAAGAACATAAATGGCTACCCGTATTAGCTGATTTTCACAAACGCGCTGTCAATGATAATAAAAATTCATTAGCAATTATTTCCTTTATTTCAATTTTCTTCGCTAAAAATGTGTGCAGTTACGAAAAAAAAATTGTCACGATCAGCTGGTTTAGCAGAGTTGCACTGCCACACCGCCATTTTATGCCGGGTAAAAGTGTAACGCTTTTGCGTCGCGAGCAGGCAACAATTTTCACAAAAGAACGAAATATCCCGTAAAGGCGTTACCTGCTTTTTATAACAGAACAAAATATATTTACAACCCTTGCGCGGCGTACAAAAAGCGTAACACTTTTGCCAGAAAAGAAAATGCTATAATAATCATAATTTTCTACTTTGGTTTATATCATGAAAACAACTTCTTAGTACTGAGAATAAGTAAGTATATTTTTCTGAAAAAAAAAAAACAATGTTGGGGAAACGGTTAAGCAGAATTAATGTGTACGGTGGGGGCCGTCAGTATGCAAAAAAAAAAAAATTGTAAAAGTAATACTGCGGAAGTGCTTAGACTTCAATGGTTCAATTTAAGTGTGCATTTTATGAAACAAACTTATAAAACCCTTTCTCCACTCTTGGCAGTGAACATTTTTGTGTTCTTTTCTGGAATAAATGGTGCATGATTTTTGTAGCTCTCCCGAAAGTTTGTGTCCTCATTTAATAACATATTGTCCGAAAAAGCATAATTTCGTACAAATTTAGTGATCGTTACATTATTAAATAGTAATAATAAGAAAGGAAATTCCCATTAGAGAGGCTTGCAGAAACTTTGCCATACATGCGCTCATTTCCTACTGGTGTGCTTGGTGTGTAAAATTATTTGAATACATTTTTTATTTTTATTTGACAATTGCCTAAACATGCATGCTAACGATGTAAATTCAGAGACTTCACCTTTAATGAAAATTCTAGCATTCTCGGTACTCCACATTTCTTAAGAAGCATGAAGTGCCGTCAGAAAACCGCTTTTTAAAACTTACCTAATTCAATATTAATTTAGCATGCTCACATACGCATACATACGAATACATACAAACCTATAGTAGTAGTCATTGTGAATGAAACTAAGTGTGATATCTTATCTGTCAACTGCCTAACAGGATGTTCAGTATGGCTACTTTTTAGCGTTTTGACAGGGTGTTCAATATGGCGGCGCATATCTTCAGCGGATGATAGAAAGAGATACAGAATGAGACAGCGATAGTCTATTAAAAATCATGTGATCCAGTCACTTTGGAATTTTGACGTCTATGCAGAAGATATCACACTTAGTTTCATTCACAATGGTAGTAGTAGTATTTTTTTGAATGTAGGAATACTTTTTGAAGTTTTTGAATGTTGCTAAGTATTAAAAGCAGAACATACACATAAGTAGGGTGTTATAAAATTTCTTTGACTTATCAGATCACAATAAATCAAATGGTTCTCAAGAAATTATGGTCTTATTGTACAATGTATATCATTTTTTTCTAAATATGTGATTGTTAGTTTGAATTGAAAATATTATGCAACGCAGTTTGAAACCTATTTATCTCTGAATTAATTTTGACCCTTATGATTTGATGCATAAAAGGTTATCCCAAACAATATTGTGCACTTTCGTAGGTCAAGTTTTTGAAATCTAAAGAATATCTAAATCCCGGTATTAATTACAATACAAGATCCAAAATCCCGGGGTTCCGAAATTATAAAATATTGACATTGCCTAATATAAGATGAAGTTTTAGAATTTGTTGGCATATTCATTAAACCATTTGGCGGCACATGTTGCTATTATTCGGAAACTAGAAACAATTATCTAAAACACTAGTTTTCGAGACATCAGAAGCCTGTACGGTGAGAACGTATACATATATTTTTACTAATATCATAAAAAACATTAAAAATGCAAGACACTTTCTTTATGAAAAAAGAGCAGAAAAAACAACGTAAATAAAGAATACCAAGATCAGCAACATCCATGGTTCTTAGCGAGTAGGTACAGTTTAGAAATTTTGCAGTAAAGTAAATAGTTTACACTCAAAGCGCACTTAAATAGATTGCACGATATCTCGCCGATTTTCACAGATTTTTATATAAATGTGCCATATGTTGTTGTATGGTGGTCAAATGATGCAAAATTGTGGACATATATATTTTACTTTATTCTACCCAAGACAAAAACGTGTTTGGTTTCATCTGTCACTCTGCATCGTAATGGCATAAATTAATAGAGAAAAATAAAGATTTACATGTATCAAAATTATCACGGCAAAAAAATTATTGAAACCGATAATGCAAACTTTACAGGTGGATAGAAAACTTACTGTAGAGAACTTTTTCTTTTCCAATTTTTACCATGAGAAGGTAAGTAATTATTTTTCTAAATTTAAAAATGCTTCTGCTTACCAGAGCTGATGAAGAATGAAATCATTTGCTTTTTGAAATTATAGCTTTTCTACAATCAGTATTTCACAATTTTTTCTGCCTACGAGGTAAGTAGGTTGAACTGGCCGGTCCATGAGGACCTCACATAGACTGATTGAGTCCGTAGTGTTACCAGAAGTTTGTTTTAACGACCAAACTGAAAAACCCTATCAAAAACCAGGACCTATGTTATAAAACAACTCCGTCCTCTTGGCAAATACTAGAAGCTTCTTAGGACTTAAGCCACTTGCTGCTTCTAGATCTGACAGCTGTATCACTCCTAATAGCTGGAGTCTTAGCCTGGCAAGTGCTGGGCACGAGCACAGAACGTGCTCGATCGTTTCCTCCTCCAACCCGCACTTCCTACATCTGCTATCACTGACCAAGCCTAGTTTAAAAGCATGTGACGCCATAAGGTAGTGTCCAGTGAGAATACCCCTCATAAGTATACAGTCCTCTCTTTTTAATGATTGGAGCAACTGTTTTAGTCTAAGGTTGTAAGACCTACACATAATCTTCGACACTTTACAGCCCCGCGCTTGAACCCACGCCTTTCCCGCTTGGTCGATCATGTGCACCTCTCGCCTTCGCTTAATCTCGCCCAATCTAATTGGGACATCTACGGAGCAAGCTTCAAGGGATGCGCCCTTTTTAGCTAGTTCGTCCGCTTTTTCATTCCCATCTATTCCCATATGCCATGGGACCCAATATAGATGTATGCTTCTCCCTGTCCCGATTCTCACCAGAGACTGCTTACACTCTAACACGCATTTAGATCCTGTGCTATGCGAGATTATTGCCTTAATTGCTGCTTGACTGTCAATATAAAAGTTAACACGGTTGCAGCTTAAGCTATTCTCTTCTAGGGTTTCTACTGCTTTGGTTACGGCTAATATTTCCGCTTGGAAAACACTACAGTAATCCGGCAGCCTGTAAGATCTGCTTATTTCCGGATTAGCGCAGTATACCGCAGACCCTACCCCTTCCATTACTTTGGAACCATCGGTGTATACATGTATCGCCTCGTCCGCCATTTGCGCATGCTTGCGCCAACCGTCCACCTTTATTGTGGCCTTAAGATCCCCCTCGAAGCGCAGATTGGGAATCATGTAGTCTGTTCGTCTTGTGATTAATGACGCTATACTACTATGGCCATATGGTCGGCGCTCAAGCTGCCCCGAAGCACCGAGCCTGGTTGCGGTCGTTAACGCTTTGTTCTTTGCTAGGTCTACAGGTGGGATGTGCAAAATGGCATACAGTGCAGCCGTCGGGGTTGTTTTCAGGGCTCCCGTAATGCTAAGCATCGATAGTCTGCATACTCCCTCTAATTTTTTGAGGTATGTTGTTTTTTGTGTGGCTTTCCACCAAACAAGAACTCCATAGTATAGAATAGGGCTTACAATCGCTGTAAAAACCCAATGAGAAAGAGAGGGCGATAGGCCCCACGTACACCCCAGCATTCTTTTACATGCATAGAGCGCCGTTGAGGCCTTCTTGACCTTCTCCTCCACGTTGAGCTTCCATGACTGCTTACTGTCTAGAATGATTCCTAAATATTTTGTGCAAGGTTTCTCCTGTAAGGTCACCCCTTCTAACTTAGGCCTGGTCCAATTTGGGACCTTGTACCTCCTTGTAAACAAGGCCATATCCGTCTGACCATATCCGTCCGCATTGACTTTCAACCCGACATTAGATGCCCCAGTATGAATATCCCGAAGCGCCCGATCCATCAAAGAACTAAGCGTTGGAAGGCACTTTCCACTTATGACAATTGCAACGTCATCTGCGTAAGCCGTAAGTTTTACGGGTCTCTCATCGAATTTCCTGAGCAGTTGGTTGATGACCAGCGTCCACAGCAGAGGTGATAGCACCCCTTCCTGCGGTGTTCCCCTGTCCACTGATTTCGTGGCCTCGTACAATCCCCATTGTGATGTAATCTTTCTGCAATTTAACATGCAGCCGATCCATCTGATTAAGGCAGGATGTACTTTAATGTAATTAAGACCATCCATAATCGCCCATTTTGCAACATTATTGAAAGCCCCGGCAATGTTCAAGAAGACTCCTAGAGCATACTCCTTATATTCCAGGGATTTCTCTATGCTTATTACCACCCTATGCAATGCGGTGTCTACCGACTTGCCTTTGGTGTACGCATGCTGTGTTGTGGAGAGCAGCTTTTCATCCACGTTGGACATTATGTACACATCTATCAGCTTCTCAAAGGTTTTGAGCAGAAATGATGTTAAGCTAATGAGTTCTCCAAGAGTGCGGTACATGATTCAGTCTTATGCACCCATCGAATATTATTTTAAGCCATTCCACGACCGCCCTACTTGAGACTTGTAGCATGGCCGGGAATATACCATCTGGGCCCGGCGATTTAAACTTAGAAAACGTCTTCACTGCCCACTAGATCTTGGTATCGGTCACCAAGCCCGGCACTACTAGCTCCGTGATCGAATTGTGAGTGATGTCTGCTGGCTCTTCTAAACCGTCTGCCGATGGGAAATGTGTTTCGAGAAGCACCTCAAGGGATTCCTCACTATTACGTGACCATTCCCCGTTCTCTTTCTTTCTCGCCCTTTGCGCCCTTCCTCCTGTACTAGCCTTTTGCACTCCATCGGTGGAACCTCCGCAGCATGGGCCATGTAGCAGGACGCCAGGATAAATGCCTGCTTATTCTTTTGCTCAACGGCCACCGCTACGAGATCCTCAGTGGTGTAATTAGGCAGCATATATGAATGCAGCTGTTTCCTTACCATTACTACAGCTCGCTCCCGTCCTTCCGTTTGCGCACAGTAAACGCCAAACCCGCGAGCGCTAAGTCCAGAAACCTTTCCTCCCGATGAGAGCCACGGCTCCTGGATCAGCGCCACGTCAAACGAACCCTCCTCAAGGGTTAGGAGGAGTTCGCTCGACGCCACTTTACTGTGTTGGAGGTTTATCTGTAGGACTCGCAGCACCATTGGGCTGTTTCTCCCCCTCCAGCACCTTCGTATTGACGTCGTCGTCTTCCTCTTGCCCTTTTGGTTTAAAGTATTCGAGGCCACCTTCAGCCTCTCGTGACTGTTGTGCCGGGTGTTCCTCTGTGCGAGTCACAGCACCATTTAGCGGTTGGTCCTCTTCTAGGACGTTCGTGGTGACGTCGGGGACCTCCACCTGTCTTTTTTCCCTTAGGATTTTGAGGTACTTTTCGACTTCGCCCTCCTCTAGCGTGTTAGCGTTTTTATCCTCGGGACTTCTTTTCCTGAGTCGCATGTAAATTATGCCAGTGTCAAAGGACATTTTACCAAACTGCGTGTACAAAATATCCTCCGCCTGCTTGTTTATTTGGAAGATGTAGAACTGACCATCCTCGGTAGGCCGAGATACAGTAAGTACCTTCCAATCCTGTGTCGGTATGTTCGGATTCTGATTCTGCAGAAGTCGCAGTGTATCCTCCGACTTCATCACGCATGGTATCCATACCTTAACTTTTGGTACCGTAGGGATTTGCGCTTTATCCACCACATCAAACCGCGCGTTCGTGCCTTGCCTTTGGAGGTTTGGAACCACTTCCTCCAGCCACCGCAAGCTCGCGATGTTGTCGCACGCTATCATCTTCACACCATTATACCATCCCCCCGAATCAAAGGTTGGAAGGGGCTTACTTGGTTGTTCCCGCATCATCTTAAGCATTAAGCTAATAAGCTCCCCTTCCACAGATCTCCTCCTTTCAGTAGTCATTTGTCCGAAAGGAGTGCTACGATCAACCAGCGCCACAGTCAGTGACCGCTTTGCCACATCACTAATCTTCTCGGGAAAAGCAGGAGTCTTAGTGTAATCTCCCTTTGGCACCTCCGAGAAAGCCGGAGTCTTAGCGTTAACTCCCTTTAGCGCCTCCGAGAAAGCCGGAGTCTTAGCGTTATCTCCCTTTGGCTTATCTCCTACTTCCTTAATTGGAACTTCCCTCTGACTCGCAGATTTCGAGGTAGTTGCTACCTCGCTATTGGAGCCCATCTGTCTTCCAGCTTTGGGCCTACTTGTCTTGTCTATGCGACTGCCCTGCCTCGCGGCTCTAGGACTGGGTCCTTTCTGCCTCTTGAAAGCAGGCTTGTCACCTTCCGCCGAACGTTGCCTCTTCATTCAGCCATTCGACGCTGCTTCCTCCTCGTACCGGTTGCAGAACCGAGGGTTTCTCGCAGCAAACCTTTTGAACTGCCTTCGACCTACTTCTACCGCTTCATGGGCTCATTCCAAGCGCTCGATCTCCACTTCTGTTGGGTCGACCACTGCTCCCAAGCGTTGTACAATTCTTAGTGCTGCACGGTACTGCGAGAGAGCTCTTTTACTTCCTCTGCTCCGTACCCTTCTCCACTCTTCTACTCCGTTTTCATTTGTGTGCTTCTCCAACACGGAGTTCATTGAATCAGCACTACTCTCGCTCCCCGAGTCCGACGCATCGCTTAATTCGTATTTGTCGTCCTTGGATTACGACTCAGTCCTCCTCTTTACATCGTCCTTATTACAGTCAGGTAATGAGTCGTTCATCTTGGTCGTACGACCACCTGCCCGACAAGGCAGGCTCAGCGGGCCAGTATTATATACGGGGAAAGAACCGTCCGCCACAACAGCGCCCCTTACTGTGGTAAGGCCATTAATACTTCCCGAGGTGGCCCGGTATCGGGAAGGCTCCATTCGAATACAGCCGAATTTATCCCCTGGCTGCAAATCGTCCAATAGGCACTGTCCACATAACACCCTGGATTAGGGGGTTGGCAGTTCTTGGTCACCGACATCCCGCCGCCATCGTATGAGGCGAAACGGCGTAGATGTCAGTCCTAAACAGCTCCGCCTCATAGTCGGGCGCTATGGAGTTCGGCTAAGCCCTCACACCAACGACAAGGTGCCTACGAGAATTATGCTTTCATTTTTTTAATTGTGCAATCATGCAGAGAAATAAGGATTTCATTCAGCACCGCGTGCAATTGAAAAGAATGCATAGTCAGACTGCAGAAATAAATATACTGAAATCAATGAGTTGCACATTCCTGTCTTTCATATTGTAACGATTTTACTGCAAATCCTCTTATTTGCCTTTTTGCTAAGTTCGTATCACTAAACTGTTGAATAAATAACTCCAATATTGAATAATGGAAAAATGGCCTTATTAAAGTACTGCAATATAACACTTATACTTTGCAATTAGCTGGCTTAATAACCAAACTGATAGCTTAAATGAAACTGACTTTCAAAATAATACTGCTATTGCTCGCTAGATATCGTCTTACTCGAAAGTGCTTGCCAACTCAAATCAAACTGAATTACAGCGCCTCCACATCTGTCGCCTTTTATACTCTTTGGTTTCCTCGTTCGCATTTTCTAGAATCTACTAGCATTGTCCATGAGCTCTCAAACTTCTCAGCTATAACTAAAATTGCACAGTTTTATACATCTTCTAGGCGCTTCCAGAATCTAATAGTCCAGTAGCTATCAAACTTCTCAGCTGTAACTACAATTGCACAATTTTATAGTTTTTCTCATTGCATACTTATAGGAGTATCTCAGATATATGCATGTGTTAGTGCATTGACTCTCCGCTGCTCGTATACGTACATGGTACATATATGTAGACGCAGTTATTGTTTCGTTTATGTAGATACATAATGATTGAATTATTGATGTGCATTCACGTCACTGCTTAGCATTGGCTTAAAGACGGCAACACTCCTTAGTTTTGCTAATATTCGTAACAATATTAAATTTTTTATTGGAGTTGCTGATATAGTGACTTTTTTACTTGAGCATATTTAATTAACCCTCGGAGCATATTTGGTGATTCATTTTGTTAAGTTTTCTTAACAAATTTTGCTCGATTTTTTCGAAGGAGCCCTTTAAAGTCGCTGTCACAGCTTTAAAAAGATAAAGCTAAATTGGAAATAAATCCTTATCAAAATTTGTTTTTGGAAATTGTCATAGACAAAGTGCAAAGCCACCCAAATAACACAAATCGCAAACGTAAGATTGTGCAGCTCTGAACCCTAAATATCCCACTCATAATTTTTTTTATTTTAACCTTAATTTTGAAAAATAGCGGTTGAATACTATTTTGCTTTCACAAATGCAATATATTCCTTCAGTAAGCAGAAACATTTTTAAATTTAGAAAAATGATACTTTCCTTCTCGTGGTAAAAATTGGAAAAGAAAAAGTTGCCTGCAGTAAGTTTTCTACCCACCTGTAAAGTTTGCATTATCGGTTTCAATATTTTTTTTTTCCGTGATAATTTTGATACATGTAAATCTTTAGTTATCTCAATTAGTTTATGCCATTACGATGCAGAGTGACAGATGAGACCAACAACCTTATCATCTTGGGTAGAATAAAGTAAAATAGATATATCCAAAATGTTACATCATTTGCGCACCATACAACAACATATGGCACATTTATATACAAATCTGTGAAAATCGGCGTCATATCGAGCAATCTATTTAAGTGCGCTTTGGGTGTAAACTATTTACTTTACCTCAAAATTTCTAAATTGTACCTACTCGCTAAGAACCCTGGATCTTACTTATCTTGGTATTCTTTATTGACGTTGTTTGTTTTAAGTGCTCTTTTTTCATAAAAAAAGTTTCTTGCACTTTTAATGTTTTTTATGTTATTAGTAAAAATATATGTATACGTGCTCACCGTACAGGTTTCTGAGGTCTTGAGAAATAGTGTTTTAGATAATTTTTTCTAGTTTCCGAATAATAACAAAATGTGCCGCCAAATGGGTTAATGAATATGCCAAAAAATTCCAAAACTTCACCTTATATTAGGGATGTCAATATTTTATAATTTCGGAACCCCGGGATTTTCGGGATCTTGTATTGTAATTAATACCGGTTTAAATATTCTTTAGATTTCAAAAACTTAACCTACGAAAGTCCACAATAATATTTGGGATAAACTGTTATGCATCAAATCATAAGGGTTAAAATCAATTCAGAAATAAATAGGCTTCAAACTTCGTTGCATAATATTTTCAATTCAAACTAACAAACACATATTTTGGAAAAAAAAAAATAATATACTGTAACGAATTTGTGCAATTCCGCTTATTTGCAACCTTCCACTAACGTTCGTATCGCTAAACTGTTGAATAAATAACTCCAATATTCAATAATGCAAAATGGTCTTTATTAGACTACTTTGAAAATACTTCACAACAACACTTATACTTCGCAACTGATAGCGTGCTTAAATCAAACTGATTGCTCATGCCTCAGCTTGTGCTGCTTTTATACTTTTCGGTTTCCTCGTTCGCATATTTCTAAGCGTTTCTCCTTCTAGAATTTACTAGTTCGCTGAAGATAGCATACTCGTGTGAATATCTCAGAAATATGCATGTGAATTTGTAGTTTATAGTCTCTCGCATAGCCATATGCGTGTGTATATGTGAGTATTACTGATGATTGCATACTTTTGTAAGTATCTTAGATATATGAATGTGTTTGTGCATATCTCTCCGCTGCTTGTATAGACATAATGATTGATTTGTTTATGTACATACAAATGACTGCTTAGTATCGGCTTAGGGATGATAGTATTCCTTAGTGTTGCTAATATTCGTCACAATACATTGTATAATAAGACCATAATTTCTTGAGAACCATTTAATCTATTGTGATCTGATAAATCAAAGAAATTTCATAACATCCTACTTATGTGTATGTTCTGCTTTTAATACTAAGCAACATTCAAAAACTTCAAAAAAGTACTACTACTAGAGGTTTGTATGTATTCGTATGTATATGAATGTGCGCATGCTAAATTAATATTGAATTAGGTTAGCTTCAAAAAGCGGTTTTCTGGCGGCACTTCATGTTTCTTAAGAAATTTGGAGTCCCGAAAATGCTAAAGTTTGTATTAAAGGTGAAGTCTCTGAATTTACATCGTTGGAATGCATGTTTAGGCAATTCTCAAATAAAAATAAAAAATGTATTCAGATAATTTTACACACCAAGCGCACCAGTAGGAAATGAGCGCATGTTTGGCAAAGTCTCTGCAAGCCTATGTAATGGGGATTTCCTTTCTTTCTTATTGCTACTATTTAATAATGTAACGATCACTAAATTTGTACAAAATGTTGCTTTTTCGGACAATATTTTATTAAATGAGGACGAAAACTTTCGGGAGAGCTGCGAAAATCGTGCAATATTTATTCCAGAAAGGAACACAAACATGTCCACTGCCAAGAGTGGGGAAAGGGTGTTATAAATTTGTTTCACATACTTCACCCTTAAATTGAACAACTGAAGTCTAAGCACTGCCGCAGTATTACTTTAGCAAAATTTTTTTTTTGCATACTGACGGACCCACCGTATACATTATTCTGCTTAACCGCTTCCCCAATATTTTTTTCAGAAAAAGTATACACACTTATTCTCTGTACTAAGAAGTTGTTTTCATGATATAAACCAAAGTAGAAAATTATGATCTTAATGTACGTTTTAGCACCACCAATTAAAGGTCTTAAAGGATTCAAGTTTTTATTACTATCATTTTCAAAATTCATTATCAAGTAAATGTAGCATTTTAGAAAAATTTTCTTTTGAACAAAAAGTGTTCAGAACGGAAAGAGTTTTTGTTTTTTTTTTTATATTTTTTTATGGAAGTTGAGACAGCGCACTGCCCTCAAGTCGTCCAATGAAACCAGGCTAATCCTGTTCATGCCGAGTCGTTGTAAGGCAATGGTTTGTTAACCGTCAAAATATAAAACTGCTCAGCTACAGAGGAAACCTCATCAGCTAAGTAAAATAAATGTCGTATTAGTAATTAATATACATACATATAATGGACAGAATTAGTAGAAAATGAATTCAATATGCTAATGAATATAGTTAGCTACTATTAACAGAGGAAAGAACAAAATTTTTAATACAAACAAGTCAGGAAGGCTAAGTTCGGGTGTAACCGAACATTACGTACTCAGCTGAGAGCTATGGAGACAAAATAAGGGAAAATCACCATGTAGGAAAATGAACCTAGGGTAACCCTGGAATGTGTTTGTATGACATGTGTATCAAATGGAATAAAGAGTATTTTAAGATGGAGTAGGCCATAGTTCTATGGGTGGACGCCATTTAGGGATATCGCCATAAAGGTGGGCCAGTGGTGACTCTATAAATTGTTTGTACGATATGGGTATTAAATTAAAATCAAATGAAAAGTGTTAATGAGTATTTTAAAAGGGAGTGAGCCTTAGTTCTATAGGTGGACGCCTTTTCGAGATATCGCTATAAAGGTGTACCAGGGGTGACTGTAGAATTTGTTTGTACGATATGGGTATCAAATTAAAGGTATTAATGAGGGTTTTTAAAGGGAGTGGTGGTAGTTGTATATGTGAAGGCGTTTTCGCGATATCGACCAAGATGTGGACCAGTGTGACCCAGACCATCGTTTGTCGGGTACCGCTAATTTATTTATATATGTAATACCACGAACAGTATTCCTGACAAGATTCCAAGGGCTTTTGATTTCGCCCTGCAGAACTTTTTCATTCTCTTCTACTTAATATGGTAGGTGTCACACCCCTTTTACAAAGTTTTTTTCCAAAGTTATATTTTGCGTCAATAAACCAATCCAATTACCATGTTTCATCCCTTTTTTCGTATTTGGTATAGAATTATGGCATTTTTTTTAACACGCTTTTATTAGCTTGTCCTGTATGTAACGGAATCTTTGAGCTTAATTTTCACCGGTTTCTAGAAGTCTGAATAATTTAAAACTTTGCATACGTATCTAGGCTCGATGACAATGCATTAATGTGATGGTGTGGTGACATAAGGTCAACGGCCATAAGGTCAACTTCGCCTTATTACCACTTTGATTGGCCATAAATTTGACTGAAACTTTGCACACGTATCAAGGCTCGATGACAATGCATTAATGCGATGGTGTGGTAACATAAGATCAACGGCCATAAAGTCAATTGGCCTTATTACCACTTTGAATGGCCACAAGTTTGATTGAAACTTTGCACCCGTATCAAGGCTCAATGACAATGCAATAATGTGATCGTGGGTTGACATAAGATTAACGGACATAAGATCAGTTGAACTTACGACCACCCCAAATGGCCATAGATTGGAAACCTTGCACATAATGCGAAAAACGCATTCCTTTTTAACACGCTTTTATTAGCTTGGCCTGTATGTAACGGAATCTTTGAGCTTAATTTTCACCGGTTTCTAGAAGTCTGATTAATTTGAAACTTTGCATACGTATCAAGGACCGATGACAATGCATTAGTATGATGATGTGATGAGATAAGGTCAACGGCCATAAGGTCAGTTGCCACTTTGAATGGCCATACGTTTGTTTGAAATTCTCGATGACAATGCATCAATGTAATGGTGTGGTGACATTAGGTCAACGGCCATAAAGTTAAATGGCCTTATTACCACTTGGCATGTCCATTAGTTTGATTGGCACACGTATCAAGGCTCGATGACAATGCGCTAATGTGATGGTCGGGTGACATAAGGTCAACGGCCATAAGGTCAGTTGGCCTTATTACCACCTCGAATGGCCATTAGTTTGATTGAAACTTTGCACACGTTTCAAGGCTCGATGCATTGTCATTAATGTGATGGTGGGGTGACATAAGGTTAACGGACATAAGGTCAATTGAACTTATGACCACCCCAAATGGCCATAGATTTGAAACCTTGCACATAATGCGAAAAACGCGTTCCTTTATTAATGATGGAAGTGGATGCATGGCACATCTACGAAAGAGCATACTGGAGCCCTTTTTTACACGCTTTTATTAGCTTAGCCTGTATCTATCTATGTATCTATGTATCCATGTATGTATGTAACGGAATCTGGAGTGGAGCCGAGAGCCCCGGTAATGCAGAGCTCCAAACTCCGTTGCAACTTTTGAAGCATTTTAAGATAGGTACTTTTAGCTAGTGCAGGCCACTAGACCAAGGCACCATAAAGAAGAATCGGGTGCACAATGGCTGTGTAAATCCAGTAGGTCACCGTAGGGGAAAATCCCCAGGAGGTGCCAATTGCCCTCTTGCAGGTGTACAGCTCCGTTGCTGCCTTCTTGGATCGCTCCACTATATGGTCACTCCATAATAGCTTCCTATGCAGAATGACTCCCAAATACTTGACTTGATCGCTAAACGCTAAGAACGTACCCCCAATTCTTGGCGGTGTAAGATTTGGTACTTTGTACCTCCCCGTGAAGAGAACAAGCTCAGTTTTATCCGGGTTGACTTCCAAACCTGTGGCGGGTTGTACTCCTGGAGCAGCTCCAGGATGTCAGCTGGGTCCGTTGGCGTCACTGGAACCCAGGCTCTAGACCTTGGTCGTCAGGGGATATCACGCGCCTCCACTACCTTGAGGCGCGCGCCCGGATATACCACCCCTATCAGCGTGACGGCGGCCCTATAGAGGTTTGCCGACCTGGCGTCGTCACAGGCAATTAGCTTGACATTGCCCTGGAAGCACCCTGCATCGGTGTAAGACGGCGGTGGACCAGGGTTGTCTTTCTTAACTTTAACGGCCACCGTAGCGAGCGCGGCCTCGATCCACTTCCACTGTTGTTTCGGGATCCTGCCATCTTCGCTGCTCTCGTCTATAATGCCAATGATATGCCGACCCTTGGCAATTTCGGCGAAAGACCGCGTCCAGCCTCCCTGCGTCTTGGCCCTTTTCGATGCCGTGGGGTTGGATTCATCCATGGACCGCTGGCGTTTCGAGGTTTCATCACTCTCGGCTAAAACTTTTAAAATTACTTGAACTAAAAAATTTTAAATAAATAATAGTTTAAAAAAACTAAAAAAAAACACACTATTATAGCTAACCGAACTAAAAAATAGAAAATAATTTTCAATTAAAAAGAGTTTATATAACAGTAGTAGGCGGTCAAACAATCATTTATAGTTAATCACCTCAAAATAAAATTATAATAAAATTAAGTTATTAACAGAATAATTTAGTTCACAGTAAAAAGCGGGGGGTGCTTGATGTTGAATGTTACAATCATTCTATTGGCAACTAACTGAGAGGAAAGATATGAAATGAAGTCAAATGCACCCCACGCTTTTTAATCTGAATTAAATTATTCTGTTAATAACTTAAATTTTATTATAATTTTATTTTGTTGCACCATATCATTACTGGAGTTGAATGTTGACATAATTTACTTATATACTGTAAAGATATTAAATTTTGTTTTTAAATTTGACTTTAAAAATTTTTTTTTAAAGTGGGCGTGGTCGTTCTCCGATTTTGCAAATTTTTATTAAGCATACATATAGTAATAGGAGTAACGTTCCTGCCAAATTTCATCATGATATCTTCAACGACTGCCAAATTACAGTTTGCAAAACTTCTAAATTACCTTCTTTTAAAAGTGGGCGGTGACACGCCCATTGTCCAAAATTTTACTAATTATCTATTCTGTGCCATAAGTTCAACTCACCTACCAAGTTTCATCGCTTTATCCGTCTTTGGTAATGAATTATCGCACTTTATCGAATTTTCGAAATATTCGATATCGAAAAAGTGGGCGTGGTTATAGTCCGATATCGTTCATTTTAAATAGCAATCTGAAATGAGTGCCCAGGAACCTACATTCCAAATTTCATCACGATACCTCAAAATTTACTCAAGTTATCGTGTTAACGGACGGGCGGACATCGCTCAATCAAATTTTTTTCGATACTGATGATTTTGATATATGGAAGTCTATATCTATATCAATTCCTTTATACCTGTACAACCAACCGTTATCCAATCAAAATTAATATACTCTGTGAGCTCTGCTTAACTGAGTCTAAAAAGCGAGTACGAAACATCAAATGTACTAGAGTTGGAGTTGTAATTCAGACACAAATAGCGGAAGGGCTAATTTTATTGAAAATTCGTTCTACAATATTTTAATATAACTATCTTATTAACCTCGAGCCGCTTAATAAGATAGTTATTTGAAGAATAAGGTCGCCAACAAATACAATTTACAATATTTTAAGTAGAGAGGTATGATGTCTTGAAGGCCGGGAAGGGACTTTAAAGTTGTTTACTTCGCTCAACAGGAATGAGTTAGAGACCTAACCATTTAGTAATTTAATCATAAATACAATTCCAAGCATTTCCCTATGACTAGCAAGGAAATCTCTTAAGGAGAAAAGCAAGAATTGTTTTTGGACTGATTCTAGCCGATCAGTATGAACCTGGTAGCTCGGATTCCAGATTATTGCACCATATTGTAATATCGGCCTGACTAATGTTGTAAAAAGAGCTTTAGTAACGTACGCGTAGCTGAATTCTTTAGACTATTGCTTTACAAACGCCAGAACACCTCTAGCCTTTTTAACAGTTGCAGTAATATGAAGGTTGAAGTTATGTTTACTGTCCATATCAATCCCAAGGTCTATAAAACTGTATACATACCTGTTCGAAATTATAATTGTTAAGAGTGTAGGAAGCTGGCTGAAGTAATCTATGTACATAAATTAGCATTTTTTAAGATTAAGTGGCATATATGTAGTTGATCGTGCACCAATTGAGCAATGTGTCCAAATCTGATTGTAAAAGAGACCTTTCTTCGCTTGACGCATAGGTTAAATAAGATTTACATCTTCCTTCGCAAGAGAAAAACTAAATATTATTATTAACTTATTTATTTCGGCGAAATCCAAAATTTTGTTGCTAACGTATTCTTGGAAAAGACATGGCGATATATATTGTATAAGCAATAAAGTTTCCAATTGGGTGGTAGTCGAATATTGTGCTTATGTCATTAATAACATTTTTTTTTATACTCAGTTGAGCAGAGCTCACAGAGTATATTAACTTTGATTGGATAACGGTTGGTTGTACAGGTATAAAGGAATCGAGATAGATATGGACTTCCATATATCGAAATCATCAGTATCGAAAAAAAATTTGATTGAGCCATGTCCGTCCGTCCGTTAACACGATAACTTGAGTAAATTTTGAGGTATCTTGACGAAATTTGGTATGTAGGTTCCTGGGCACTCATCTCAGATCGCTATTTAAAATGAACTATATCGGACTATAACCACGCCCACTTTTCCGATATCGAAAATTTCGGAAAAACGATAAAGTGCTATAATTCATTACCAAAGACAGATAAAGCGATGAAACTTGGTAGGTGGGTTGAACTTATGACGCATAATTGAAAATAAGTAAAATTTTGGACAATGGGCGTGGCACCGCCCACTTTTAAAAGAAGGTGATTTAGAAGTTTTGCAAGCTGTAATTTGGCAGTCGTTGAAGATATCATGATGAAATTTGGCAGGAACGTTACTTGTATTACTATATGTATGCTTAATAAAAATTCGAAAAATCGGAGAACGACCACGCCCACTTAAAAAAAATTTTTTTTAAAGTGAAATTTTTACAAAAAATGTATTATCTTTACAGTATATAAGTAAATTATGTCAACATTCAACTCCAGTAATGATATGGTGCAACAAAATACAAAAATAAAACAAAATTTCAAAATGAGCGTGGCTCCGCCCTTTTTCATTTGATTTATCTAGGTTACATTTAATGTCATAAGTCGAACAAATATTTACCAATCCTTGTGAAATTTGGTAGGCGCTTAGATTCTAGGACGATAACTGTTTCTGTGAAAAAGGGAGAAATCGGTTGAAGCCACGCCCAGTTTTTATACACAGTGCATCGTCTGTCCTTTCGCTCGGCCGTTAACACGATAACTTGAGCAAAAATCGATATCGCTTTACTAAACTCAGTTCACATAATTATCTGAACACACTTTGTATTCGTATAAAAAATTACCGAAATCCGACTATGACCACGCCGCCTTTTTCGATTTCGAAAATTACGAAAAATTAAAAAAATGCTATAATTCTATACCAAATACGAAAAAGGGATGAAACATGGTAATTGCATTGGCTTATTGACGCAAAATATAACTTTAGAAAAAAACTTTGTAAAATGGGTGTGACACCTACCATATTAAGTAGAATAAAATGAAATAAAAAACCCTTGAAATCTTGGCAGGAGTACTGTTCGTGGTATTATATATATAAATAAATTAGCGGTACCCGACAGATGATGTTCTTGGTCACCCTGGTCCACATTTTGGTCGAAATCTCGAAAACGCCTTCACATATACAACTACCACAACTCCCTTTTAAAATTCTTTCTAATGCCTTTAATTTGACACCCATATTGTACAAACACATTACAGAGTCACCCCTGGTCCACCTTTATAGCGATATATCGAAAAGGCGTCCACCTATAGAACTAAGGCCCACTCCCTTTTAAAGTACTCATTATCACCTTTCGTTTGATACTCATAATGTACAGACGCATTCTAGTATGACCCCTGGTCCACCTTTATGGCGATATCCCCAAAAGGCGTCCACCTATAGAGCTAAGGCCCACTCCCTTTTAAAATACTCATTAACACCTTTGATACCCATGTCGTACAAACAAATTCTAGAGTCACCCCTGGTCCACCTTTATGGCGATATCTCGAAAAGCCGTCCGCCTATAGGACTAAGGCCCACTCCCTTTTAAAATACTCATTAACACCTTTCATTTGATACCCATATCGTACAAACAAATTCTAGAGTCACCCCTGGTCCACCTTTATGGCGATATCTCGAAAAGCCGTCCGCCTATAGGACTAAGGCCCACTCCCTTTTAAAATACTCATTAACACCTTTCATTTGATACCCATATCGTACAAACAAATTCTAGAGTCACCCCTGGTCCACCTTTATGGCGATATCTCGAAAAGCCGTCCGCCTATAGGACTAAGGCCCACTCCCTTTTAAAATACTCATTAACACCTTTCATTTCATACCCATATCGTACAAACAACACATTCCAGGGTTACCCTAGGTTCATTTTCCTACATGGTGATTTTCCCTTATTTTGTCTCCATAGCTCTCAACTGAGTATGTAATGCTCGGTTACACCCGAACTTAGCCTTCCTTACTTGTTTTTATATATTTTTTGTTTATAACAATAGAAAAAACATCGCCTTCCAGACACATTGTAGCATTTTCAACAAACATGAAATATAAAGAAAATGGCTTTTAGCCAGCTAACGTGATTAAAAGTACAATATAGTTACACTATTAATAAAAAATCACGTTGCTGCCATGCGAATTTCATCTTTTTATATAAACAAATTTTCAAAAAGCCTTCAAACCGATTCAGGTAAAATTTTTCATTAAAAATATTGGTAAATTTTGATACCATTAGCTGCCAAAACTTTCAAAACCCCAAGAACACAAAAAAAATTGTTTTTTACAAATTATAATCTGTACAAAGTCCCCCTTTCTCCTTGATTTTGATCCCCCTTATGCCTTACTTGTACCAAACGCAACGGGAAGCTTAGTAAATGCACAGAGATATCACACCCCTAGATTTAGTGGAAATTAACTATCATATTTTCGTTTATTTTAGGTTATGCACACAATGCCAAAGACTTTGTAAATCGGAAAATGGCTTTTTTAAGTTTCAGAGTAGCTTGGTTTTTTTTTTCGGTTTTTTTTTTTTTATAATGACTTACTTTTGACTTATACTTCGATACATTGAAACATGCTTTACAGATATTGTTGAATTTCGATACATATTTGCTAGTAACAGTATTCAAGACTGTCCCAGATGTGACTTTTCTGCATAAAGATATCATTAACATGCTTTAATAAAAGAATTCAAGTTTCTTGTGCATGGTGAAATAGACAGAGGTCCAAAATTATAAAATGTAAAATCACTGATTAGCGTAGTTAACCATATCAACAAATGCTGAAATAAATGTATCGCAAAGGCAAGCTTATATCTGCAAGTGAAATAATCTCGCGGTCTGAGAATATATATTTAGGTAAGATCAAGAAATGCCAGACCTTTGAATAATACAATTACATTTTATGTGTCTTTGATATAAAGAGGAACACTGTGCACAACTATTTGACGTCTACCCTTTCAGGATTTTAAACGCATTTTTCTCCACCTTCATTGCGCTATAATCTACAAGAAGCACTTTATTATATTCCATATTTACATGGCAATTGATTTCTACTTAACTTTTAAAAAAAATTATGCTTAGTTTTGTAGAAAATACCAAAATACTGTTTTACAATATAAAATGTCAAAACATTGAGTCAGAGTTACCGTCGCTATTGAATGCGAGAACCACATTTATAATTGGAAATTATTTTATTGGAAATAATATTTTATTCCAATTATGTTTTATGAATGTAATAACTCATTTATTCGTGTTTCTTATTTATTTCAATCAGAATTGAAGTATGTAAAATTGAATTCCATTCATTTCGGGCAAAATTCCCCGAATAAAACTTTTTAGAATCAAACATAATGTTTTAAATGAAATATGGCAGCATGGTTACTTGTAATTATTTTGACACCTTCAAACGAATCACAGGTATGTTAGCCATCAAAAGTACGAAAGTATCAACCCTGAAAACGGATATTTCAATGGATTTGAATGAAAAAGTGATTGCAGTCAACAAATTTTGCAATCATCGTAAGTGCGAGTGCTCTCGATGCATTCACAATCAATCTGAATGCTTTTTTTACAGAAATTAAATCGCGTTCAAACTTGGCTTATATATTTGAAATCGAACAATCATATTTGTAAAATGAATCAATCTTGATTTATAACTGTATTGATTGAATCATTTTACAGCTCTGCTGATTACTAAAAGAGTATATTGCATTTGTGGAAGCAACATATTATTCAACCGCTATTTTGCAAAATAAAAGGTCAAATAAAAAATGTTTGATTTTTATGTTTAGAGCGGGGTGTCGGGTTCAGAGCTGTAAAATCTTACGTTTGCGATTTGGGTGGTTTTGCACTTTGTCTATGACAATTTCCAAAAAAATTTTTTGATAAGCATTGATTTTCCATTTAGCTGTGAAAGCGAATTTTAAGGGCTCCTTCGAAAAAAGCAAGCAAAATTTGTTAAAAATACTTAACAAAATGAATCACCAAATATGCTCCGAGGGTTAATTAAATATGCCCAAGTAAAAAAATCACTATATCGGCAACTCCAATAAAAAATTTAATGTGAAAGACAGGAATGTTCAACTTGCCGGAATGATACTTTTTTCAATATAACTCGACATTTTTAAAATTGTCATGCTTAATACTCTTGATCAACTTGTTTTAACTCTTCTCACGCTAAATATCTTCATAAAAACTTTTTCAACCAAGCTATTGGTTGTGAAGTATCAGTGTTATTGTGAAGTACTTTAATAAAGGCCATTTTGTATTATTGAATATTAGAGTTATTTATTCAACAGTTTAGCGATACGAACGTCAGTAGAAGATGTAAAATAAGTGGAGTTTCCCTAAATTCGTTACAATATTTATTTCTGGAGTCTGATTTAGCATTCTTTTCAATTGCATGCGGTGCTGAATGAAATCCTTATTTCTCTGCATGATTGCAGAATTAAAAAAATTAAAGCATAATTCTCGTATGAAGAAAAAATTGTGAGATACTGATTGTAGAAAAGCTCTAATTTCAAAAAGCAAACGATTTCATTCTTCATCAGCTTTGGAAGTGATATAATGAAAAAAAAGCTCATACTTCCACTTTTTGTAATATTTTAACCAACTAAATACCCGAAAAAGCAACTCTTATTTTCAACTAAAAATATCTCTTTGGTTTTATCTAATTGTATTTTCACTCCTTTGTTCTATGAATAGTAGTTCCTTCACCCCTGTCATATCAATTAATTTAACTTAAAAACAAAATAAATTTTTTTATTTCGAAAAAACTATTATTGTACTATTGACGTAAGCGTGCTTTTCAGGTTATCAGCTCATTTAGTTATTTTTTACTCTATTCCAAAAATAAAATAAATTGACAAAAATTATTATTAAACAGATAAATTGATAGGCAGGTACGCAGGTAGGCAGGCTAACGTGAATAGCCCATATATTTTATTTACTCCTTGCGGACGTGGTCGCGGGTAAAGGCTAGTCTATCTATATAAAACTCAAATTCTGTGTGTGTGTGTTTGTGGTTCCCTATGGATACGTATTTCCCACACTTCAATGACCACCACATTTTGGCTATAGGTTCCTTCGATCAACACGAAGGTTTTAGGCTAAAAATAATTTTAATATATAAAAGGGTAGTGGCACCTCCCATACAAATGTAATATTTAGTACTGCATAACTCTGAAGGTACATATGTATGCCAAGTGTTTAATCTGACGACGTTAAAATATTTTGTTAACTACTGTTTAGCCTTCATTTTCCGCCACGACTGAAGCAAAGAGGTTTCGTAAAAATACCTTACATATGTAAGCTTTGCAGCTATGCAAGTTCCCTGACCTATTGGTCGACAGATGACGCCCTCTTTAAACTTTGTGCTACACTGTAGGCTGCAGCATTATCACCGTTACCGTAAATTCGTTTATCGCATTTTGTGCTTTTATATATATGCTAAGATGCGCTCAACGTTATTCTATGCGTTACAATAACATCGCCGCAATCATGCAATAGGTATGTTGCGTTTTTTAATATAAAGGATTTTCATACTTATCAAGTGAAGTTAATTTTGCCTGCCCATTTTACAAAATTTCGCGAAGCACAGTTATAAATATTCTCAGAATACAAGACAAATACTTGCTAACATATTTTTTGTCCTATGCACTTGTTAAATTGCAGTTTTTAACTATAAAAAATGTTAGAAAAATACCAACAAGTGCGAAAAATTATTTCACTTACGAAATGTGAAAGCACCCTTAGCCAAAGCAAATGTCGAATTCTTCTTCTTATGCTTTGCTGGCAACAAAAGTTGGAAGTTAAAGCCCCGACACATAAGCAGATTTTCATATCAGATGCTTTCTACTCAATCTTATGAATTATGAGTAGATTGCACGTATTTTTATGGAGAACGGTAGATTGAGCACCACTGGCGCCATATGACATAGCCAACTCCCAAAGTTTTTTTACAAGCGAAGCATAAGAAGAAGAATTCGACATTTGCTTTGGCTAAGAGTGTTGGCACACTTTGCAAATGAAATTATTTTTCTCACTCGTTGGTAACTTTTATAACATTTTTCGCAAGTAAAAACTGCAATATAACAAATGAATACGACACATAACATGCTAGCAAGTATTCTTGTTGTATAGGGAGAATGTGCTTCGCGAAATTTTGTATGTGAATGGGCAAGGCGAAATAAACTTCAATTGCCAAGTCTGACGTTCCTTCTTATTTACATCTTGTTTGATTGTGGCGATGTTGTTGGAATGCTTAAGCTTGGGTTAAACGCATCTATGAAAATCTGCTTATGTGGCGGGCTTTAACTTCCAACTTTTGTTGGCAGCAAAGCTTAAGAAGAAGAGTTCGACATTTGCTTTGTCTAATGGTGCTTTCACATTTCGCAAATGAAATAATTTTTTGCACTTGTTGGTATTTTTCTAACATTTTTTATAGTTAAAAACTGCAATTTAACAAGTGCATAGTACAAAAATATGTTAGCAAATATTTGTCTTGTATTCTGAGAATGTGTATACCTGTGCTTCGCGAAATTGTGTAATATGGGCAGGCAAAATTAACTTCACTATAAACGAAACTTCGCTATAAACGAATTTACGGTGAAAGAGATAATGCTGCAGCCTACAGTGTAGACACAAAGTTTAAAGAGGTCGTCCTCTGTCGGCCAATATGTCAGGAACTTGGATAGCTGCAAAGCTTACAAATGTAAGGTATTTTTACGAAACCTCTTTCCTACAGTCGTGGCGGAAAAAGAATGCTAAAAAGAAGTTAACAAAATCTTTTAACGGCGGCAGGCACTTAAACGTCCAAAAGGAATAACAGCCAAACTCAACAATGCAGTCAAACTTTGGTGTCAAAATAACCTAAGTTCTGAAAAATTCCATTTCTAAGGAAGGTGCCACGCCCCTTTTTTACCTTATTCACATTTTACTGGAGGTGTTAGGGATTGGCCTCATATAACTTCTCACTGAATTACAATGTTCTTGCATATGTACCTTCAGAGTTATGCAGTACTAAATATTACATTTGTATGGGAGGGGCCACTACCCTTTTATATATTGAAATTATTTTTAGCCTAAAACCTTCGTGTTGATCGAAGGAACCTATAACCAAAATTTGGTGGTGATTGAAGTGTGGGAAATACGTTTCCATAGGGAACCACAAACACACACACAGATAATTTGAGTTTTATATAGATAGACTAGCCTTTACCCGCGGCCACGTCCGCAAGGAGTAAATAAAGTATATGGGCTATTCACGTTAGCCTGCCTACCTGCGTACCTGCCTATCAAGTTATCTGTTTAATAATAATTTTTGTAAATTTATTTTATTTTTGGAATAGAGTAAAAAATAACTAAATGAGCTGATAACCTGAAAAGCACGCTTACGTACAGTTTTTTCCATTTGTTTTTAAGTTAAATTAATTGATATGACAGGGGTGAAGGAATTACTATTCATAGAACAAAGGAGTGAAACTACAATTAGATAAAACCAAAGAGAGATTTTTAGTTGAAAACAAGAGTTGCTTTTTCGGGTATTTAGTTGGTTAAAATATTACAAAAAGTGGAATTATAGTTACAGGGGGCTTGTATGAGCTTTTTTTTCATTATATCACTTCCAAAGCTGATGAAGAATGAAATCGTTTGCTTTTTGAAATTAGAGCTTTTCTACAATCAGTATCTCACAATTTTTTCTTCATACGAGAATTATGCTTTAATTTTTTTAATTCTGCAATCATGCAGAGAAATAAGGATTTCATTCAGCACCGCATGCAATTGAAAAGAATGCTAAATCAGACTCCAGAAATAAATATTGTAACGAATTTAGGGAAACTCCACTTATTTTACATCTTCTACTGACGTTCGTATCGCTAAACTGTTGAATAAATAACTCTAATATTCAACAATGCAAAATGGCCTTTATTAAAGTACTTCACAATAACACTGGTACTTAACAACCAATAGCTTGCTTAAATGAAACTGATTCCATGATTGCTCAGCTTGCGCTCTTTTATACTCTTCGATTTCCTCGTTCGCATACTTCTAGGCGTTTCTAGAATTTACCAGCTATAAAATTACCAGCTACAGATGCACGTTTATAGCTTCTCATATGCGCGTGTATATGTGAGTGATACTTGCACTAATGATTGCCTACTTTTGTGAGCATCTCAGATAAGATATATGCATGTGTTTGTGCGTTTCTCTCCGCTTCGTGTACGCACATATGTATGTGTAGCTATATAACAATGATTGATTTGTTTATGTAAATAAAAGTGACTGCTTAGTATCGACTTAGAGATAATAGTATCTCTTAGTGTTGCTAATATTCATCACACTGCCCTCCACCTAAGTCTGATCGTCCCAATTAGACAAATTTCGTGATCTAAACGTCGCCAGCCTTTCCAGATGAACCACTTTCATTATGGTTCGTGGTTTACCAATGGTTTTTATGCGGTAAACCACATCGTTGATCCGTTTTACAACTTTGTATGGGCCTTCCCAGTTACACTGCAATTTCGGGGACAAACCTTTTTTTCGTTGTGGGTTCTATAACAGCACCAAATCTCCTTCCTGGAAACCTTCCGAATTAATTGCTTTATCGTATCTGGCTTTCATTTTGTCACTCATAATCGATGTTCGTTGCCTTATCAGATCGTGTGTTTCTATCAGCTCTTCTTCCAAAACACCAGTGGATTTCTTGATATTTTTCTCCGCATCGGCATCTATCCCAAACTTCAAATCAGTTGGAAGTCGAAGATCATTGCCAATAATTACTTTTGCAGGGGTTTGGCCTGTTGTCTCATGCACTGCTGATCGGTATGCGGGTATCCCACTCTTTACGGAACTTGTCCACTACTTTTCTTAAATGCTCCTCCAATGTTCTATTGAATCGTTCCACCATACCATCGGACTGAGGATCCAATGCAGTTGAACGTGTTTTTCGAATGCCCAATGATTTAGACATTTCCTGGAACACAGATGATTCGTAATTCCTGCCTTGGTCGGAATGTAACTCCATTGGTACACCATACCTGGCAACCCAATTGTTTATAAACACTTCTACTACTGTTTCCGCTTCTTGATTTGGGATTGGGTATACCTCTGGCCATTTGCTGATATAATCCAGTACATATTTGTTTCCCCAGTTGATAGTAGGAAATGGACCTTCGACATCCATTGTGATCCTTTCAAATGGCGCACTTGAGTTATATTGCTTCATCTGGCCATGACTTCGGGTTTTGGGTCCTTTCGCTCTGCTGCAAACCTCGCAGTTCGCAATCCACTCAATGACCGACTGATAGCAACCAACCCAATAGAATCTCTGTTTAATCTTCTCGAGCGTCTTCGTGATTCCAAGATGACCTCCGCTTGTACCACTATGCTGCTCGCTGAGCACGTCAGGAATCCTCTTTCTGGGAACAACTATCAGTTTCTTCTTGCATTGACCATCCTCACTCTCCCATACTCGATGTAAGCAACCAGATATCAATTCTAAACTGTTCCACTGTGCCCAATATGACTTCGCAATCGGACTCTCTGCTGACATCTCCTCTCTGTTTGGCCTTTCGTTTCGTTCGAGCCCTTGCATAACATGCCACAGATCTGTATCTTCTAGCTGACACTTCCTTAGTTGTTCCTTGTCCCATTCATCCGTAAACGTTATAGTCATTAGCCGGACAACTATAATGTCTTTTTTAGCGTCGGCCTTTGAACAGTGCTTGCATTCCAAACTACATAGTCTTCGTGACATTGCATCGGCATTCCCATGGGTACTACCTTTCCGATGCTCAATGGAAAAGTCATAGCTTTGTAGCCGCTCGATCCACCGTGCCAATTGGTCTTCCGGATTACGGAACTGCAGAAGCCATTTCAACGCTGCGTGATCTGTCCTGACGCGGAATCGCTGGCCGTAGAGGTGTTTGTGAAAATTTTTAATTCACTCTACCAATGCCAACATCTCTCTCCGTATAACGCAGTAGTTCCTTTCTGGTTTTCCAATTGAACGGCTATAATATGCCACTACCTGCTCCTGTCCATCAACCAGTTGTGACAAAACGCCTCCTATAGCATATCCGCTCGCATCTGTATCTAGAATAAACGTTGCTCCTGGAATCGGATATGCCAACATTGGGGCAGTGCACAAACGCTCTTTCAATGTTTGGAAATCTACTTCTTGCCCCTTGTTCCATTCAAAAGCTTTATTTTTTCTTGTTAGCTCGTCGAGGCTATGGGCTACGCTGGCAAAATTTGGTACAAATCGCTGGTAATATGTGCACAGCCCAAGGAAACTTCTCAATTCATGCAGATTCTGTGGTCTTGGCCAATCCTTCACTGCTTTTATCTTTTCATTCGCGGTGCAGATGCCCTCCGTCGTTACTTTATGACCCAAGTAACTAACTTGCTTCTTGAACAAAGAACATTTTTTGGGATTAAATTTCAGACCAGCACAGATAGATATTATGGGGCATTCAATTGAGGGAGCCAGCTGTCGCCCCTTGCGGCTGACTCGCTTTAGTTTAACGATTGATTGGTCTTGGAGATTTGCTCATCTCCTTTAGCTGTCCCACATTGTTGGAACTGTTAGGGTTGGTGTTGCAATAACGCGCAATGGCCCTGGCTTTCCACACTTAAAGCATTTGACTGCATCATTATTTTTCTGCTGCGTACCCTTCAATGTTTCCAAAATTGTGCCTATACACTCTGGTCTTTCTACTTCCACACGATGAGCCTTGTATGCTGGTTTACTCAATAGGGAGGCAGGTTCCTGAGTCAATGCATGTGATACAAAAATTACAGAATATGTATTTCCTCAAGCGTCCGTAAAGTAGATAGTGATGAAAACTTCGATGCATAAAGAATCGAACGATTTTTTTTTTAAATCGATTCTACATTTCAAAAAAAGGATCGATTAAAATTCGAATCGAAATCCAGCTCTAGTTCAATGGACCCCACCGAATTGAGAAATATGATAGATAAACAAAGGTTTAATTTTAGAAATGCACCTGAGGTAATAGAGGGTAAAAACTGAACACCAATACATATGTTAAAAAATTATTATGTTAATCCATTAAAGTTTGTATTTATTTAAAATCAAATTCATCATATCCAGCACTCAAAAAACCGCCGCTACTATTACAGTGATGACGATGCACATCCGAGTCGAAGCATTTATCATGCACACGTTTGCTACCACCACCACTGGTACTGCGACGATCTGCACAAACGGTAGTGTATTCAGCGTCTTCCTCTAAGGAGCGTTCAGCACAACGATCCACTGCATCACCTCGCCTTTTACTACGATGTCGGTGTTGTTGATGTTCAGCGGTAGTATGATGATGAGCATGTGCATGCGTCGTTCTCGAATGCTCTTCATAAATTGCGGAGCTCAATAATGGCTCAACATTACTTGGAGGACGACAATGGGGGGTGGGTGGTATAGGATCATCATAACGTGGACAGGGATGCTCGCCCACAGGTGAAGCCGTCTCATAACGTTTCGAAAGCAGCGTAAATTCTTGATGTGCAGAACAGAGTGCTTGCAAACGATGCAACAAATCCGACTCAGGTAAGTCACGTAGATGCAGAGTCCGTGCTACAGATGTGCGAAAAGATTGTAAGTGAGAAAGACGATGATTGGCTTCGGAGAGTTGATTTTGCATGCGCGTAATATCTGCGCGAAGAGACTATAGAATATGAAAGGGTTGTATTAGTTTAGTAGAGTTGCTATTTTAAACTTAGCTTGCAGTGTACTTACTTTAATTAATGCTTCATCACGGCAACGTCTATTTTGCGATGATTCACTGGTGGATTTTAAACGGTCTTTAACAGCACTAAATTGTGCCATTAGGCGAGTTTTCTCTTCTTCCAAATCGCAGATTTGTCCTGTAAGCTCATCAATTTTACGTGCACGCTCCAAGGCGGTGATCTGTAGTTGCAAGGAAAGTAAAAAATAACCGATATAATTTGGTAGCTATTTGACTTTCGCCCAACCTTGTACTCCACGGCCTCAGCTAACTGCGCTTTAACCTCAGCTATTTGCGTGCGTGCATCTACTAGCTGCGCAGTAAGCTTTTCAATTTGTTTGTTGGCTTTTTTGGAACGGCACACCGCTTCGTCTCGCTCACCCTGTGTAAATGAAGGAAGAAATAAAAAGTATTGTTTTATCATTCTTTCTCTACCGTTTACTTGTGTATTTCATAGAAAAAGTTTGAAGGAATAAGATATACTTATATCGGAAGGCGCTTTCTATATCTCACTCGTCTGCCTGTTAGAAGTACTACCTACTGACGTCCTTCACAGGAACAAGAACACGTGTCGGTACCGTTACCCTGTCGTAAAATTGGGAATCATTCCCAAGAAAAGGACCGCTCTAAAGTGGTAGTTCGATGTATCGGTAAAGGATTATCAATAATGGCTGTCCGAATTAGAACCGGTTTAGATCTATCCAAAAAAAAAACGAGCTCACAACCATAGAGCGGGTTAACAACGAGTTTTGAAGTAATGCACTGATTACTTTTGTCCCCGCATTGTCATCTCCAAGTTAAATTAAAAAGTTGAACCCACTGGTAGGGTTTTGAGCGAGGACTGGTAGCGTTGTCAAATGATCAGATCTACGTGGCGGTATGGGGAGGATTTCACCTGGGTTGGAGCCGTAAGAAATCATCGAATCGAAGAAGCTTTTACTATTAGGACTTTCTCGCCTGATAATGAAACAAACTACAGCAGGCTAGAAGCTTTTCATGAACCCCTAACCTCTAAGGAGCCTCTATACATATACAAAATCAATTTGTGTGTAAGAAAACCACACCAGGCTGAAGAAACATATTTTTTACCTATCCCAAATGACAATTAAAAAGGGCGGGCTCACAAAATATGGTTTTTCCAAAAATTGAGAAATCTCTAAGAATATCTACGTATACTTAAAATTGGTATAATAAAACCCACATTGGTTTTTGTGTATGTATATACCTGAAGCATACACTTGCCACGGGCCCCCTCCTCAATTATAGCCAATTTACGGCGTAGCAGCTCCAGATGTAAGTCACGACGTTGTAATTGTTCACGCAAAACACGTACGCGCCTTTGTAAATTGTATAAGCTGCTGCTTTCTTTCAACGGAATATCGTGACACGAGCGTTCCCGACGCAATTTGCCATGCACATGCGTATGATGATCACAACAACCCTAGATCATCAAAATGCAATTAGAAAAAATTACAAATAAATTTCAATTCCACCTTATCCGGTGACAGTTCAAGGCGAGAGTAATGATGTTGACGATGAGCCCCATTATCGTCTTCATGCCCATGGTGATCATAATGTGCTGCAATTTGTTCGGCACGTTCCAAAAGTGACTCAGCTAAGATGTTAGTATCGGTGCCAAGCGCAGGCGGTGAGCTGCATTCCGACCAATTGAGGGCGCGTGCTAATCGTTTCAGGTATTCTGAAAGTCCCAAGTGGTCACTACGTAAAGTGCGTATTTCGGCTTGACACTTTTCAAGACGTTCCTCTAATTCGAACTTTTGTGCCTCCTCAGTTCGTAAACGACATTGTGTGGTTTCTTGTGTTTCTTTCAATTTTGATTGTTCAGTGTTTAATTGATCGCGAAGGGAATGAATTTGCTGGAAGCAGATAATTAATAACAAGTAAGGAAGGCTAAGTTCGGGTGTAACCGAACATCACATACTCAGCAGAGAGCTTTGGATACAAAATAAGGGAAAATCACCATTTAGGAAAATGAACATAGGGTAACCCTGGGATGTGTTTGTATGACATAGGTATCAAATGGAAGATATTAAGGAGTATTTTAAAAGGGAATGGGCTATAGTTCTATAGGTGGACGCCTTTTCGAGATATCACCATAAAGGTGGACCAGGAGTGACTCTAGAATGTGTTTGCACGATATGGGTATCAAGTGAAAGGTGTTAATGAGTATTTTAAAATGGAGTGGGCCTTAGCTCTGTAGGTGGCCCCCTTTTCGAGATATCGCCATAAAGGTGGACCAGGGGTGACTCTAGAATGCGTTTTTACGATATGGGTACCAAATTAAAGGTATTAATGATGGTTTTAAAAGGGAGAACATCATCTGTCGGATTTCCCTAATTTATTTATATATGTAATACCAGGTGGCGGCCACCGTGGTGTGATGGTAGCGTGCTCCGCCTATCACACAGTATGCCCTGGGTTCAACTCCCGGGCAAAGCAACATCAAAATTTTAGAAATAAGGTTTTTCAATTAGAAGAAAATTTTTTAAGCGGGGTTGCCCCTCGGCAGTGACTGGCAAGCGCTCCGGGTGTATTTCTGCCATGAAAAGCTCTCAGTGAAAACTCATCTGCCTTGCAGATGCCGTTCGGAGTCGGCAAAAAACATGTAGGTCCCGTCCGGCCAATTTGTAGGGAAAATCAAGAGGAGCACGACGCAAATTGGAAGAGAAGCTCGGCCTTGGATCTCTTCGGAGGTTATCGCGCCTTACATTTATTTTATTTTTATAATACCAGGAACAGTATTCCTTCCATGATTCCAAGGCCTTTTGATTTCGTCCTGCAGAACTTTTTCATTTTCTTCTACTTAATATGGTAGGTGTCACACCCATTTTACAAAGTTTTTCTAAAGTTATATTTTGCGTCAAAACACCAATCCAATTACCATGTTTCATCCCTTTTTCGTATTTGGTATAGAATTATGGCATTTTTTTCATTTTTCGATATCGAAAAAGTGGCGTGGTCATAGTCTGATTTCGCCCATTTTTAGTACTAAGATAAATTGAGTTCAGATAAGTATGTGAACTAAGTTTAGCAAAGATATATCGATTTTTGCTCAAGTTATCGTGTTAACTGCCGAGCGGAAGGACAGATGGTTGACTGTGTATAAAAACTGGGCGTGGCTTCAACCGATTTCGCCCTTTTTCACAGAAAACAGTTATCGTCCTAGAATCTAAGCGCCTACCAAATTTCACAAGGATTGGTAAATATTTGTTCGACTTATGGCATTAAATGTATCCTAGACAAATCAAATGAAAAAGGGCGGAGCCACGCCCATTTTGAAATTTTCTTTTTTTGTATTTTGCTGCACCATACCATTACTGGAGTTGAATGTTGACATAATTTACTTATATACTGTAAAGATATTAAATTTTTTGTTAAAATTTGACTTAAAATTTGTTTTTTAAAGAGTGGGCGTTCTCATCATGCGATTTTGCCAATTCTTGTTTAGAGCACATACAGCAATAAAGTAAAAGTAAAAGTAACGTTCCTGCCAAATTTCATCATGATATCTTCAACGCCTGCCAAATGACAGCTTACAAAACTTTTAAATTACCTTCTTTTAAAAGTTGGTGTCGCCACGCCGATTGTCCAAAATTTTGCTAATTTTCTATTCCGCGTCATAAGGTCAAACCACCTACCAAGTTTCATCGCTTTGTCAGTTTTCGGTAATGAATTATTCCACTTTTTCGGTTTTTCGAAATTGGTTACAGTCCGATTTCGTTCTTTTTAAATAGCGATCTAAGATGAGTGCCCAGGAACTTACATACCAAATTTCATCAAGATACCTCAAAATTTACTTAAGTTATCGTGTTTACGGACGGACGGACATGGCTAAATGGATTTCGTTTTTCGCCCAGATCATTTTCATATATAGAAGTCTATATCTATTTCGATTAGTTTATGCCGTTACAGGGTACCATTATGCGAACAAAATTAATATACTCTGTGAGCTCTGTTCAGCTGAGTATAAAAATCGTTATAAAGTCATTGACTGTAACTTACGATATGCATTGCTTGTTTTTCCGTCAATACTTCGCGCAATTTTTCTTTGATCAGCGTTTCGCATGGCTCAGACACATTGAGTTGATTGGCTAGACAGCGTAGGAATTGCAGTCGATCACTTTGCGTACGATCCAGATTATTTTGCAATCGATGACAACGCGATTCGAAGCCACGCAATTCCTCTTTTAACTTTTCTCCACTGATCTCAGCCTCTGTTACTCGATCGCGTAGCAGTTGCAGATCGCGTTCATATTGCCTACAGCGTCCTTCCAATTCGTGATTATGGTTGGTTATTCCTTCTAATTGTGCGCTCAAACGTTGCTTTTCAATGTTGGCTAGCGACTTCAAGTTCAACAGTTCATTCTCACAGCTACTCAATGTATCGCAAGTAGAGTTCACCTTAGCTTTGTTGCGTTGCAATTCGATCATAACCTCTTCAGCCCGTGTTAGGACGCATTCTGGTGTGAGATGTGCATTCTCACACAAGTCGACCCCCAAACAGGTAGCAAGACGTCGCACCAAATCATTGAGTTGCTTGCGAGCTTGCTCTTTGTGCTGCTCTTCGGCTGCAACATGGTTTTCGAGATGTTGGACTTTGCATTGCAGCTCTTTGTTACGTTCGTCAGAAGCATGTTTTTCGCGCTGTATTGTTTGTATTGTCGCATCGCAGCGTGTTTGTATCGATTGTTCGCGGTTCTCGGCGCTCTGCAATCGACTTTGTAAACTGGTTATCAGGGCCGATTGGCGAGCAGTTTGCGCACGCAAGTTCTCACATTCAGACTCGCGTGCAGCCAATGTGGCGCGTGTATCTCCGAGCTGGTAAAAAATACACATATTTATATATGTATATGTACATATATTTATAGAGTAATTGTAAATGCCTGTGTCAATTTTCCAAATACCAAAAGTGAAAAATAAAAAACAATGAAAATTTATAAAAAAACGTTAAAATGTTCAAACAAAACTAACCTCTCATCCGAATTAACAGTTATCCAGATACCGATTAAAATTTAACATGCAAATGCAACAAATGAATCTATATGGATAACATTGTTGTTCCATTTGCATGTTAAATTTCTATCCGTATCTGGATCACGCTTCATTGGAACGCAACATAAGTGATGTGTATGTTCTAGATAAATAAAACAAGAAAAACATAAGCCGTTCTTGTTCTAACTCTATTTTTTGAAAAGATAAGTTACATACTGCCATTAAAGTTGATATATTGAAAATAAAATTACTTGTTTCCCTCTATTTTTTACATTGACGCTTCTCAATATTTCTATGTTCTTTGGTAAATATTTACGTTTAAATATAGGCATTTCAGCTTACTTCAGTCGAAAGACGATCTCGCTTGTAAGAAAGTGCTGCCACTTCGCTGCGTAGAGTTGTGACCAGATCAATTCCATGGTGGTGCTCCTGTGTAGTGACGTTAGTATCCAGCTTAAAAGAAACTTAGTTGAATTTTTAATTTACAAAACAATTTGATTTACTTGAGAGTCTACACCATTTGCAATTGTAACTGAGAAGGATGGATCAGGTGAAAGAGAGGATAATTTGAAAATTAAACATAGAAGTAAAACTTTTTTATTTCATATAAAGCATAAAATAACCCCACGCATTATTAAAGCTTTTTAAATTATTTCCGATTTTTCGCTCGAACTTCAGACTTTTTAAGCATTGTCGTCGATAAGTCCCAGCTCTTGTACAGTGGTGGGAAATGGTGAATGAGATCAGCAAGATAAAGATCACACCATACACCAGACATAAACCACTATATGATCGAAAAGCACGTAAGTTATAAGTACTGATATGAGTGTATATCGGTTACTGATGAGAAACAAATCAATTAAAAACTTTCAACCGAATAGTGCGTACTCTACCAAAAATTAAGTTCAAACATATTTGGACTGTGTGCATAAAAATATGCCAAGAAAATCCAATGTTAGCTTATTACCATGTGGGCATCTCTTAAGTGAGCAGTGCAATGAGCCCAAGGCCGAATTAACAGGTAGGCAGTTGTCTGAGGCCCCCGATTTCAGGGGATCCCCGAAAAATGAAAAAGACTTCTAAAATTGTCTTACAAACATAAAATTCTGGAGAGTGAAAGAAAAATATAATCAGAACTGAAAATAAATTTTACTCAAATAACTAAAGCACAATTGACCGCATTCAAAAGGCGACGACCGACAAACTAGACAAGGTTCTAAAAAGGTCATTTCCGACGCATTTGAAAAACTGTATGAGCGTGCAAAGAAGTGTATCGAAATGAAATGAGAGTATATTGAATAATAAAAAAGTGTATAACGTTTGTTCAGTTAGAAGGTCATACTGGTGAAAGTTTAACGAATCAAACTTTAAAGTTTCTTACTCAAGACTGTGATATTCAAAATTGTAGATGATAATAATATGACAACGCATTAAACATGTCCGGGAAGTATAAAGGTGTGCAAGCAAGAATATTGAATTTGAATGAGAATGCGATCTATGTTCCCTGTTCCGCGCATTCCCTTAATTTGTTTGGAGAGTATGCTGTGAAGTGCTGTTTTTATGCAGTAATTTTTTCGCCATTATGCAGACATTATATAATTTTTTTCCGCTTCCACCTATCGTTGGGGCGTCTTAAAAAATAAAATAAACAATGAGAAAACTTTGAAGATATTGTCACACGCTGGGAAGCACATTCGAATGCGACGAATGCAGTTTACGATTCATTTGATATCATATTAGGGGCTCTAGAAATCATTGCTGATGATGAATTACAAAATATTGATACTCGATATGAGGCGACGTGTATCGCGAATAAAATGCAAAAATTCGAATTTGGTTTCATGTTGATTTTATGGAACTCTATTTTGACTGCTATGCGTCCTGTAAGTCATTGCAAAGTGAAAAAGCAGATTTGCAAATGAGTGGTTTTATGTACCGATTGTTAGAAGAGAGTTTAGTTTCATTCCGTGAAAAGTTCAATGATTTCGAGGAAAAAAAACAAAATAATTGTTACCTGGTGTAGGTTATACAAAAATCGTAAAACGTACTCTTCGTAGAAAAAACCAACCTAATGACGGAAGTGCTCCAGAAGTCCAGAAGTAGAATTTTCGCCTCGCGATGATTTTAGGACAAAAGGTTTCCTAGAAATCATCGACAATCTTCACTGTGAAATCAAACGACGTGCGGAAGTGTATATGGAAGTTTCAGAGAGATTTGCATTTCTCATCAACTTTTCTCTAAGAGATGGAGACCTCCACGAATCTATAAATATCTTAGTTCGTTTATTCTAGAGATTTGGAAGAATTTTTTATTGAAATGAAACAATTCCAAAGTTACGTGAACTCCAGATACACTGACGCACAAAAAACTCATAGTCATTTGTATAAGATTCTAATGGAAGATCAATTAGCCGATGTATTTCCCAGCACAGAAATAGCTCTTCGGATTTTTTTAACATTAATGATCACAAATTGTTCTGCCGAACGATACTTCTCGCAATTAAAAATAATCAAAGTTGCTGAAAGAGCTACAACGTGACAATAGCGACTCGAGATGCTAGGTATACTTTGCATTGAGTCAGATTTATTGAACAAAATCGATATTGATGATATAATTGATGAATTTGCCGAAAACAAATGTAGAAAACAACATATTTAAAATGTAGATAGTAATTTTATTGATATTATTACGTTGTGACAAAAAAATGTTTATGATAGATATAAGTTTGTATTTTTTAATCGAAAAAAGAAGGGAACGGACGTCAAAAAAGGGCCCCGAAATTCATGGTTGCGTAGGGCCCCGTTAAGGGTTAATATGGTCCTGAATGAACCCATCCACCAAATTAATTTGTCGCTGAGTTATTGAAGGAACATATACATATGTACATATGTACATGAGTTCGAATTACACATGTACATATGTATGTATAATCAAGTTTTGACTTAATGAATACAATTAACATATTCATTGCTTTGTTCAATATCACATACGCGATTAAGATGGTGAGTGAAAATCATAACCAAGTCTTGCCACATGTGAATAGAATTGAGTAAAACTGGTGGCGGATCTAGGAGTAAATGACAAAACGGCATAGAATAAGCCAAAATCCGGGAGAGCTGGGCATAACTCTCAATGTGGCACAAAGTCAAAAATACTACTGCAAGAAAACGCAGCCGCTTTGGTATCATGGGTAGAGCAAAATTTCAGTATAGCAATAGTTGCAATACAAACACGTATTCAAGGTATATACATATTGTGGTGAATTTCAGCTGTAAGTAAAGGCATAACAACAAAAACATTAAAGCAAGCTTTACTTGTGTACATGAGCACATCAATTATTATTTATACACATACATAGAAGTCGACGAAGAGATATCCCATACACAGGCATGTAGTCATCAGCCGAAGTAGTTTCTCATACATACACACGCATATGGCTATAAGCTACAAATATATATGTATATAGCTGGTAATCAAGCATTAGATACAACAGTTCGCGAAATTACTAGACCTTAGGAGAAATGGGTGAACGAGGAAACCGAGAGTATAAAAGCAGCGCAAGTTGGGTAATAACTATTCAGCTTTGATTTAAACACGCTATTGGTTGTGAAGTATAATTGTGAAGTAAATCTAAATAAAGACCAGTTTGCAATACTGAATATTGGAGTGACTTATTGAACAGTTTACGATTCGAACGTTAGCAGAAGGTGCATAAATATCAGAAATCCCCAGAATTCGTTACAATATCATATGCATGGCGCACACCCATCGATAATTACCTGGAGCGCCAATTGTTCACATAAAAATCGACACATTCGGAACCTGTATAAGGAACAACGAGGTTAAAAACAGAAGCGCGCAGTTTCCGCTAGAGCCCTGAGATAATATATTCAAGTTGAAAAGGAGGTCGTGTTTATTGACGAAGAAGATTTTAATTTGTTTTCGCGATAAGTTGGAGAGGCATTCAACTGGAAAATAAACAATTGGCTTTCTAATGATCTGGATACCGCGCTTGAGATTTGTTTAATTTGTTATATTTTTGCTTGCTTTGCATTGTCGTTGCTATTTTTACATATAACTGGAAAGCCAGAAATTGCAAATACGATATACATATGTACATTCTTGTTTTGGAATAGCATGTTGTTTGATAGAAATAATGTGTTCCTAGAGTGGATCCGACAATTCTTAAAAATTTACGTTAAGTCCATAATAAGCCGGATGGCTAATTATAGATTTTAAACAATGCCTCTATTTAGATATTTAAATTTTATTATTTTCTAGCTTATGACGGTGGATTTTACCCCACGTTTCTATAAAAATATGCAAGCTACGCGTAACTGGCCATGGGTAAAACATGAGTTGGTAAGATTGACTTCTGCTACAGCTAACGACTGTTGTAATCATATTTGTAACAGGATTCCCCTCGCGTAGGTGAGGTTGACAATTGAGTTGCAGAAGCTCTGAAGCTATAAAGGTTTGTATTGCGCTCATCAATCCCATGATTCGCATCTAATGATCTTCCTTGAGCTTCATTGATAGGGATAGGAAATTTGAGGCATTTAAAATTGAAAAGACAAATCTGTCGGTATCAATGGAATCCTTGGTTTTAAACTTTTTTGTTTTCGAAATTTTCCGATAAAATGAATTGCTTCAATGATATCCGTAAAAGTTTTGTGATAAAAATCCTTGTCCTACCACTACATACGCGCGGAGAATCGAAATAACGAAGCATAAATATTATGATATTATGGGCTCTTTTTTAAGGATCAATCGATGAGCAGAAATTTCTGATGGCTCAAAAGAGCTAATAAACTCAATCGGATATGCACAGCTTGGGACTCTTCCACGACTGCGTTAATAGAGTGATAAGTTGTCTTGGTTCTAGTGATATTAACATCCCCATTTTAAGGTGCCTAAAATACCTTTTTTCAAAGCAATTTATAGTTTGTAAATAAAAAAAAAAAATAAATGTAAGGCGCGGTAACCTCCGAAGAGATCTAAGGGCGCGGTTCTTTTCCAATTTGCGTCGGTCTTCTTTTGATTTTCCTTACAAATTGGCCGGACGGGACTTACATATTTTATGCCGACTCCGAACGGCTTCTGCAAGGCAGATGGGTTTGCACTGAGAGCTTTTCATGGCAGCAATACACCCGGAACGCTTGCCAAACACTGCCGAGGGGCGACCCCGCTTAGAAAAATTTGCTTCCAATTGAAAACTTTATTTCTAAAATTTTGATGTTGCTTTGCCCGGGGTGCGAACCCAGGGGATACGGTGTGGTAGGCGGAGCACGCTACCATCGCACCACGGTGGTTTTATAGTTTGCAAATAAATAGGTAAAATATTTGGGAAAACATTAGATGTTAAAGCTTCAGGTGATGTCATAATTTCTCAAAAACTTGCAGGAAAAGAAATCAAATTTGAAATAGGAATTTTGCCATAATTAATTTCAAGAAGTTGTTTAGCAAAAGCTGCTGCTGAAGTGTTTCCGCCAAATCGCCCTCTCATATTTCTAAAGAAAGTAAAGTTTTGTACGTAAAGCCATCTATAGACGAAAAAGCACGCATTTACTTCAACTGCGGCTCTTCCAGCAAGTAACAGGAAAGCACCACCTTTGGATTGATAATTACACTTTAAAATTACATCAATTGATACCAAATTAAACAGAAATGCTTTTTTCCGGTTCCTCCATGCGTATCCAAAACTAACCCAAAAGATAACTTAAAAGAATACTAAAGGAATAACTGCCAAACCCAATCCTGCAAACAAACTTTACGTGTTGAAATAACCTAAGTTTTTAAGGCAGCCATAGTTCTCAAAGTCCTATTTTTCTTGTTTTTTTTTCTATTCCATATATTACTGGTGCTGTTAGGACTTAACGTCATATAGCTCCCTACCAATTTTCATTATTCCATTTCTATGGGAAGTGCCACGCCCCTTCTTACTCACCCCTTATTTTCTTAGTAGTGTTCGGGATTGATCCAATTTAATTCTTTACGAGATTTAAATGTTCTTGCATGAATACTTCCAGAGTTATGCCGTATTCGAACATTCCGTTTGTATGGTAGGTGCCACCCTCTTTTTATACCTTTCATGAAAATGAAATGGTATATTAATTTCGTCACGAAACCGAAAATTGTAAGTCCTTAAAGGAAAATAGATAGACCCACCATTAAGTATACCGAAATAATCAGGTTGAAGAGCTGAGTTGTTTTAGCCATGTCCGTCTGTCCGTCTGTCTGTTTGTATGCAAACTAGTCCCTCAATTTTTGAGATATCTTGATAAAATTTGGTGAGCAGGTGTATTTGGGTGTCCGATTAGACATTTGTCGGAACCGACCGGATCGGACCACTATAGCATATATCCTCCATACAACCGATTTTTCAGAAAAAGAGGATTTTTGTAATATCTTACCCAATTTAACAGATTGAAGCTTCAAACTTCACCATATACTTTCGTATATTGAACATATTGTTGCCTGAAAAAATTTATGAGATCGGTCGTATATATAGTATATATCCCCCACAACCGATTGTTCAGATAAGGAACTTTTCGTAATTACTGCCCTATTTTAAGAGCTAGAGGCTTCAAATTTCAGCGAATGCTTACGGATATAGCATATATTGTTGTCTGAAAAAAACATAAAGATCGGTGGTATATATAGTATATATATGGTGGTATATATAGTATATATATATAGTATATATATATATTTTCGCAAATTTTAGCCCCATTTTAACAGCTAGAAGCTTCAAATTTCACCGAATATTTACCTATATAGCATATATTGTTGTCTGAAAAAATCATAGAGATCGGTTGTATATATAGTATATATCTCATACAACCGATTGTTCAGATAAGAAACTTTTCGCAATTTCTACCCCATTTTAACAGCTATAAACTTCAAATTTCACCGATTGCTTACGTATATAGCATATATTGTTGTCTGAAAAAATGATAGAGATCGGTTGTATATATAGTATATATCTCATACAACCGATTGTTCAGATAAGAGACTTTTCGCAATTTCTACCCCATTTTAACAGCTATAAGCTTCAAATTTCACTGATTGCTTACGTATATAGCATATATTGTTGTCTGAAAAAATCATAGAGATCGTTTCTATATATAGTATATATCTCATACAACCGATTGTTCAGATAAGAAACTTTTCGCAATTTCTACCCCATTTTAACAGCTAGAAGCTTCAAATTTCACCAACTGCTTACGTGTATAGCATATATTGATGTCTGAAAAAATCATTGAGATCGGTGATATACATAGTATATATCTCATACAACCGATTGTTCAGATAAGAAACTTTGCGCAATTTCTGCCCCGTTTTAACAGTTAGAAGCTTCAAATTTCACAAAATGCTTTCGTATATAGCATATATTGTTGTCTGAAAAAATCATAGAGATCGGTGGTATATATATTATATACTTCATATAAACTGTCATATTGACCCCTTTTTTACGGCTAGAAGCTTCAAGATTCATCAAATTTCATCAAATAGTTACGTTTACGTCATATATTTTTGAAATACGTGATTCGTAGCCATAGTTTTTACATGCAGACCACAAAAAACGTGAAGCTTTGCATCCTCACACAGATTACCTACCTATTTTTTATTTTATATTTATCTTAAAAATCGTTTGGATATGTTCAAATTTCACCAAATGCTTACGTGTATAGCATATATTGTTGTCTGAGAAAATCATAGATACCGGTGGTATATATAGTATATATCCCATACAACCGATTGTTCAGATAAAAAACTTTGCGCAATTTCTTCCCCATTTTAACAGTTATAAGCTTTAAATTTCACCGATTGCTTACGTATATAGTATGTATTGTTGTGTCAAAAAATCATAGAGATCGGTGATATATATTATATATATATGATGGTATATATAGTATATATATATTTTTTTTACGATTTCGGCCCCATTTTAACAGCTAGAAGCTTCAAATTTCACCAACTGCTTACGTGTATAGCATATATTGATGTCTGAAAAAATCATTGTTCAGATAAGAAACTTTGCGCAATTTCTGCCCCGTTTTAACAGTTAGAAGCTTCAAATTTCACAAAATGCTTACGTATATAACATATATTGTTGTCTGAAAAAATCATAGAGATCGGTCGTATATACATTATATACTTCATATAAACTGTCATTTTGACCCCTTTTTTACGGCTAGAATCTTCAAAATTCATCAAATTTCATCAAATAGTTACGTTTTCGTCATATATTTTTGAAATACGTGATTCGTAGTCATAGTTTTTACACGCAGACCACAAAAAACCTGAAACTTTGCATCCTCACACAAAGTACCTACCTGTTTTTTATTTTATATTTATCTTAAAAATCGTTAAGGTATGTAGATCTGTTCACTACATATTTCTTATCTTATACATCCGATTATTCGGAGATTACGAACGGGATAAGATTATTGTTCAGCCCCATTCATGAAAGGTATGAAGTCTTCGGCACAGCCGAAGACAGTCCCGTTCTTACTTGTTTTATATTGAAGTTATGTTTAGCCTATTACCATCTTTGGAAGGTTTCTAGTGGGTTATTCAAATTTAGTTGTGATCCGCCGGTTTTAGGACGCAACCCGATTTATACCTACATACAAAAATTCATAATTTTAACTTCATATATATGGGGTATTCCATCCCATTTCGACCAATTTTGAACCCGACCCCTTTAGAATTGGCTGAAAGTTTTTCTTCTTTTTCTAGCTTACGAAAGACGTTTTTCAGAAGTTTTTCAAATTTTTTCATCCAACTCAAAAAACGTTATGAATTTTTAAAAAAACACCGTTTTTGTTTTCAAAATGCTATAACTTTTTCAAAAATTGACCGCTTGGGATCTTTTTTTTTTAATTTGTTTTTAAATGTACTTTTCGGAAAAAATTCAAAAAAAATTTTAAAGTTTTTTTTTGTAATTTTTCAGTTTTTCGAGATTTTTCGAATTTAGCCCTTTTTTTCTCATAAAAAACTTCAATCAATTCTGCAATCATCCCCACTAATCCCGGAGTGGGCCGAGAATTTTTTTTTGTATTTTTTCCGAAAAGTACATTTAAAAACAAAAAAAAAAAGATCCCAAACGGTAAATTTTTGAAAAAGTTATAGCATTTTGAAAACAAAAACGGTGTTTTTTTAAAAATTCATAACTTTTTTTTAGTTGGATGAAAAAATTTGAAAGCTTCTGAAAAACGTCTTTCGTAAGCTAGAAAAAGAAGAAAAACTTTCAGCCAAATGGGATGGAATACCCCATATATAGATAGAAGATGCGGATAGACTGAAGTTAACAAAAAATTGTAACGGCGGAAGATTATTAAAAATCCAAAAGGAATAACAGCCAAACAACTCTGTAGTCAAACTTTAGCTGTTATAATAACCTAAGTTTGTACGGCAGCCATAGTTCTGAAAAATCCTATTTGTAGGGAAGTTGCCACGCCCCCTTTTCCCCAATTCTACATTTTACTGGAGGTGTTATGACTTAACCTCATATAGCTCCTTTCCACTTTTCATTATCTTAACATTACTACATCCAGAGATATGCAGTATGATAAACTCCATTTATATGGGAAGTGCCACGCCCCCTCTCCTCCACCACACATTTTCTTGGGGTGTTAGGGATTAACCTCATATAACTCCTTACTAAATTTCAGTATTCTAGCTTGACTACATTCAGAGTTATGTAGTACCAAATATTAATTTTGCATGGGAGGAGCCACGCCCCTTTTATATATCGATATTATTTTTAGCCTATGACCATCCTTGGAATGTTTCTCGTGGATTGTGCAAATTTGGTTTCGATCGGTCGATCCGATTAGGACGAAACTCGATCTATACCTACATACATAAATACATAATTTGAATTTTATATATATAGACTAGCGTACCTTCGCCCGCTTCGCTAGGCGATAAATTCAATGATTTGCTGAAAGAGAAAAAAATTAATACGAAACAAAGCAAATTCTTTGATACAATTTCATTCGAACTTTATTGTAACACTTTTTGGTAGACAACGTTTCTGGTTTTTTCATCTTTCGCGTAAATGAATAATGACGATGGTTTGCCTATTCGTAAGCAAGCTACATACAATTGTCCATGAGAAAAAATTGGGTATTCTTAATTAATACCGCACATTTGTAGAGACTGTCTTTTTGCCTTATTAATTGTCATGGCGAAGGCAAGGCGAATAGGGAACTGCAAACGTTTGAAATCGAATGGTAAAACCGTCGGAATCAGTGGAATTCTGGGTATCAAAACGTCTTCTCCTTTGTACTTCCCTTTCAAAATTGTTGCTTCGATAACGTTACCCATTAGCTTCTTCACAGCGAGACTGGTACCGTTGCATAGTTGTGGCACATTAATGTTGCGCAGCATAATAATCGGTGCTCCAATTTTTAATCGTAAATTATGAGGTGGTAGGCCTGGCAAATCGAGTGAGGTTAAGAATTCAGTGGATAATTTACGACATCGTCTTGTTCATTAATAGTGTCCATTGACTTATATGCAACTGTGTCACCAGGTATTTGATCCAGAATAGCTGCATTTATATCATTGATATCCTTTTTTTTCCAGCTAAAATTGCTCTTTCGCTGAGCCAATCATAGTTTTTGTAATGTTGAACTATGTTTGGAAATACACTCTGTATCAATGCCTCTTTAAACTGTGCAAAAGTGAAGAAATCGTCAGGCATTGTAGTTGAACACGTACGTTTGTAGTAAGTGTAAGCGTGTTTACATGTCTCCATAAATACAATGATTTTAAGCATGCATTGATTTCATCTGCAGCCGTGGATTTTGGGATCACAGGTAATGTTTGCCTGAAATCTCCAGCCAATAAAATCATGGCACCTCCAAAAACTGTTTGGCTTCCTCGTAGATTTTTCAAAGTTCTATCAAGTGCTTCCAATGATTTCTTGTGTGCCGTAGTACGATGAGCTTTTACACTTTAAGAACTTTTTCCATTCCAGATGTTTTCGAAATATTACATGTTGGTGTTTCATTTACCTGCATATTCGAAGGCAACTTCAATGCAGAAGGTGCTGTGCGACCTCCTTCCAGTAATGTAGCCCAATTCCGGAAGAAATGAGTACCAATTCAACGTTATTATCTGATCGAATTGTTGCTAATATCAATGATATCAAAGAGGTCCTGCCTGTTCCCCCCGGAGCATCCAAGAAAAACATACAACCAGTTCCATGTCTAACATTATTCATGATTGTATCATAAACATGTTGCTGCTGGTCATGCAATTTCGTTAAATTTGATGTTACAAATGTGTTTAGTTCATTACAATCATAATGGTATTCACGCTCCAGTTCTCAATTGAACATATCATGCAGTAGACGATTTGCTGCTGACATGCCCAATTGTACTAACGATTTGTTTCACATCGAAAAGCAAATGTCGTCAATCCTTATCAATGCTTCATTGTTGTTGTTGTTGTAGCAATGCTCGCCCCACCTAATAGCCGCGACCGATCACAAATTGCCATCAATATCCTCTAACGGGAGTCCAAGGAAACTTGCCGTTTCAACAGGGGTGGACCATAAGGAAAGGGGTGTTAGAGGCGTTGGTTCCACATTACAATTAAAGAGATGGTTGGTGCTTCATTGTAAATTTCCAATGTGAATTCCAACTCATAATTTGCAGTCTTTCGACGCATTTGGTTTAAAATATCATCTGCCATATAATCTTTGAAATTATTCTATAATTCCAATGGATTAGATGGGGAGCACATTGCAATTATTATCGAAAATAATGTTCGTATTTGATGTGGACTGGCTATTACAGCTGAAACGGCAAGCGTATCTTCCCAATGCTTGTCATCCTCCAACAAATTTAGCTGTTGACATGCTTCACGATATGTAGGGCACAATTTACCATTAATTGTTCTTAACGCTTGGAATGATGTTGGGCCACGAACATTAATTAACAACAATCGCAAGTAAAAACACTCAGCATAATTTGGATGAACTGCATAAATGCGTCCTAATGCATCTGTTGAAAACACATTAGGATGACCTTGAACTGGTTTACCTTGTTTTCGCCTTTGAAATGTTTTCCTGGACTTATCCCATGTGAAATATTGTGGCACCTCGGCATATAGCAAATTCGTCCAATTGACATAAATGAAAAAAGGCAGTCAAAGTTGTAGACGGTGCACTTGTTGCTCTAAGCGCTGCATTTTCAGGAGTAAAATAAACGCGTTGGCCATTTTCAAGGTGAACCGCTAAATGAACGACTGTTAGATGTCTTTCGTGTATTGGGAATGAAAAAATTCGCCATATCGCTTCGTTACTGCTTATATAACGCCCCATTTGACATTTTTAATCTCGTCGTTGTCATTTTGGACTGCACCGAATACAGCCATATCGCTTCCTTTATTTACATATTTGCAAATGTATTTAATTGATTGAACGGAATTACATTATTCCACGTTAATATGCGCTTTGAATGTTTTGGACAACAATGGACAATATGGAACAATCTAACGATTGTCAACTTCAACATTTTGATTTCCCATCTTAATTATCGTTGATTTACCATTGTCATCAGTGGATCGACGACAATATGCCGGATATCCATCGTCACCTGTGACCGTATCCCAAATTAATGCTCGTGCGTATCGCTTCGAACACCAATCATACACGGAGAGTTCACATTCAATGCACCGCAAGGTCCATGTATCATATTTTTTGTGACGACTTCGAACAAATCTGGACCAATCGTTTGATCCGGTATTTCAGCTGATATCACACTATCAATTTGATCCGGTTTAATTTTATCAACCAACCAAATCAAAATGTGTGCGTGCGGTAATCCCCGCTTTTGCCATTCAACGGAATACATATAACAGCGCACTTCTCCAAACACTCTATATTTGACAATAAAGTCCATAAGTGATTTTAGTTTTAGTTTGAAAATACGTGCAGTTATGTCGTGTCGATCAAGGAAACAAATGGTCTTTGATTTCACTCCTTTACGGATTTCATGTAAAAGTACTAAACAGATCCGGCCGTCCATAAGCGCGAACATACACCATGGCATCCTGTGCATATTCATGCATGTGTCGCGGGATACCAGTATATGCTGCTGGTAATATGATAATTCTACCGATGTCATTCACATTTTCATCGTTATTCACTGCATCTCGTAAGTGAATGTATTCCTCTATACCATAACGTAGTCTGGTTGAATTTGATATAGTACCCATAATGTAAAAACACATCCTAAGGTTGTTTGGGCAATATCTCGAGACCCTAGTCACCCAGATGTATGAAAAAGTACCCTCTGCTAAAGAACTCATCAACAGCTTTCATTTGATATCCATATTGTATAAACACATTCTTGGGGTACCCGGGTCCACACTTTGGCCTATATCTCGAAACCCTAGTCACCTAGGGGTACGAAAAGTACCCTGTATTAAAGTACTCATAAGAGGCTTCCACTTGATACCCATATTATACAAACACATCGTAGGGTTATCCGGGTCCACGTTTTGACCTATATCTCAAGACCCTAGAAATTTATAGAAAATTTTTTTTGCTAAAAACCTTCCCCTTTTTGATCCCTATAATATGAAAAAAGAACGAATAAAATTGGCCTCGTATCGGCCCCAAAACATGGACAGGAACGAACATCATTTCATTTATATATATATAGATATAGATTTCGAGAGCTCAAGCTTATGGAGTAAAGTGAATAGACCAAAAAGCTCCGAAATGAAAAAAAAAACTTGGAGCTCAGCCTAAGTATGCTATAGTTACTAGGTGTATATCCTTGTACGACATCATATGTTGTTTGTGGTATCATAAGGAAAAACTTAACATGCTTTGTGGCATTTTTAAAAGAGAAAAATGAAATAAAATATGAAAATGGTGTATGGTTACCTTTTGCCCACATTTGCCACAATTTCTACAAAGTACAATATTGTTGCGAATTTAGTGCAATTCCTCTTATTTTAAACCTTCTGCTAACGTTCGAATCACTAAACTGTTGAATAAATAACTCCAATATTCGATAATGCAAAATGGTCTTTATTAGACTACTTTCAAAATAACACTTCTATAGCGTCTTAAATCAAACTGATTGTCGTGCCTCTACTGTTGCTGCCTTTTACACTCTGTGATTTCTCGTTCGCATACTTCTAGGCGCTTCCATTTATAGAATTTACTAGTTAGTTATCAGCTGTAAAATTACTACGTTTATAGCTTCTCATATGCGCTAGTATATGTGAATGATACTTGCACAATTTATTGCCTACTTTTGAGCGCATCTCAGATAAGATATATGCATGTGTTTCTGCGTTTTCTCTCCGCTGCGTGTACGTACATATGTGTAGACATAATGATTGATTCGTTTATGTAGATACAAGTGACTGCCTGCTTTATTGTTGTTGTGGCTTTATTTACTTAGCATCAGACTAGTGATGTGAGTATCACTTAGTGTCACTAATATTCGTCACAATATTATATAAAGAACAGATAGACTATAATATTTTTGCACATTGTATTTCCCTTGATGGGGCTATCAAAGAACGCCTTTAAAGGTTATTTTAATTTGAAGAAGGCTTCGATAAATCCATAACTGCATCGGCTTTATGTTCAGTTGTGAAACTACGATAGGCAAATGCTTTGGATCTTACATATGTATAGAGACGCAAAGGTAGCCGAATGGAGTGCCAAAGTGACAGTACTTTCGCAACTGCTTGCGTAAACAATATAACCCAATATTTCGATTTTTCAGACACAAAAAAGTTATAATCTTGTACATATGCTTAATAACATATTTTAAAATTTGCAAGAAATCCCAGATGAAGCTGTTGCATCAGAAAGTTTATTAACTACGCCCGAAAATGAATATTGTAATTCTATTGCAGATCCAAACATTAGTATTTCTCCTTTATAAGTATACGGAGTTGAACAAATGCTACATAATATTCAATACCCTCATCAGCATTACTGGAGATATTATTTTCTGCAGCAACGATATTAAATTCAGCTCAGAGGGGAACTCTTTCTGAAGGAAATCTGAATAGCTCTTTATGAAAGTATAATGTAAATTTTGTTAATTTTTTTTATAAGCTTTACAACAATTTTGTTGTTATTGTATGATCACCACATGAAATATTTGTAGATATGTTTAAATATTGAACGGTTTTATATTTTTATCAAAGCTTATTATTTTTCATTTTGATCCCTCAAAATTGAGTATTGCCATCAAACCAACCGCTACATTACATTTACATAAAAATAGCTTTGTGTGACTCAAGGAAAATATTCCCACTAGCAAGTTGCTACACATGGTTCTGGTCTCTGCTATTACCATTTTGCACTGGTGGAGCTTAATGTCCTTTAGCATAACCCTTGAAATTTAATCCACTAAGCCCACTTGCAGAACGGCAATTTATTTTCTTAGTTCGGAGTTATTTAAAAAAATTTGTCATATCAAATTAACTCTGAGTTAAAAAGATAATTTGCCGTTCTGCAAGTGGGCCTAAGGGCCATTTTCACCATCTCCAGTTAAGTTAGATTTTACCTGGATCATATCAATCTATCAAATAGCTTCATTTGACATTTTCGTTTTCACCAACACAAGGTGACCAACACTTAAAACGATAATTGTGAAAGACCTAACTCAGACACGAAGTTTCAGTTAGCACAGAGAAAACGAAAATTTCTTTAACTTATAGATAACAGACCAACTGAAGATGGTGAAAACGGATGCATTATACATATATCAATAACACCCACACCTTCGTTTTGGTTAAAAAAATGTCAAGCCATAAATGAAGGTTGTTTTGAGCAAACCAAAAATTAATCTTTAATTAACATTTTAATGGACTTCCGATTGAATTAATCTTTTTTTATCATCACATCCATACAAGGTGATGGCGAAGCGAATTCAAACCAAATTGCAGCGCAGAAAAATGTCGATTAATTGACATATTGCTGAACCAAGGCGTTACTTGGAAATTTACAACAAGCAGCAATCAGCTGATGGGATAACACACCCAGCGGGTTAGGGGGATTAGAATATACCCGCAGTAGGTATGCCTGTCGTAAGAGGCGACTAAAATACCAAAATGATTCAAGGGGTTGTGTAGCGCAACCCTCTCAAGGGGTTGCCAGCGCAATATATAGCTTCCCCAACCCAATTGTCAACCTCACGTACCCGTGGCGAATCCCGTTTCATTAACAGCCGAGGCTCTGGCCACCCCAAGATCCTCATGGTCGAAATGGTCGGGCTAGTACCTTAACGGTGCTCTGTTTCCGGAACATATCGGGGATATCCTGGTTATTAAGCACCTTCTGCTAACGTTTGAAGCGCTGCAGTGTCGAATAACCAACTCCAATATTCAGTATTGTAGCTGGTCTTTATTTAGATTACTTTGGGAGTACTTCACAATTATACTTCACTTCACAACTAATAGCGCGTTTAAATCAATCTGATTAGTTATTCCTCAGCTTGCGCTGCTTTTATAATCTCTGTAACTTCGTCGGCATATTTCTCTTAAGGTCTAAACGTTTCACCTTCTAGAACTGTTGTATCTCCTGCTTGGTAATTTAAATATATGCGAGTAACAACTCCTGCACTTAGCTCATGACTATATATGTTTATGTGAGATAATTTCTTTGCTGTAAGCCGCTGATTATGTTTGTGAAATATTCTTCGTCGCCTTGTTTGTGTACAGCTACATAGGTGTGGCTGCTGTTTTTGTTGTTGTGATTTTTTACTAACAGCATAGTGATGCTAATATTCGCCACACACTATTTATTACCAGCCTCATTACCTTTGACGCTGTCGTGTCTAAAACGATCGTTGTTTGTCTGTTTGTAGCACGATTATCACTACGGCTAGCAAAACGATACCAGCCGACTCTTAAGGGCCAATTATACTTGCATAGCATAGCAGGACACAGCAACATTGCAATTACAAACAATATCCTTTCAATGGGATTTGTCTGTGCAGTGCATTGCATGGAAGTCTGTTGAATTTGATTTCCATGTATGACTCTCACTTTTCGTGCTGTCAACATAGTTATTGCAAATAATGAAAAGTTGAATATCACCCCGCTTAGAAATTTTAAAAATCTTGCTTCTTTGTCAGGGCGTGATCCCAGGATCTTAGGCGGAGCACGCTACAACCATACTTCGGCGGCTGCCGCGAAAACCTTTTCTCTTAACTACTGCAAATAAGGTGCCCTTAATGCTCTACATACATATATCTCAAAATTATCACTGTTTATCTGTTTAAAAATTTAACTTGAATTAGTACCGCAATTAACAACTGATCACTCAAATTAGCACAGACACAAAAACATTACTAATGGACATGTTACGAATATTTTAAGTAAATTAAAGTTAAGTTTTTAAACAGGTGATCGCTTAAAATTGGCACACACACACATACATCACTAATGACATTTATGACACCTTATTTGCAGTAATTAAAAAAAATGTTTGCTTATATCCAAGTATTTAGTTATTTTTTCTAAATTTATATCTATTTAATATTGATACAAAGATTGATGTATATTGATGCAATGAAACTCTGCTCTTCCTGCTGGTCTTCATTACACTCCATTCGACTTCCTTCTTTTACTGCCACTCTATTCGCAACATAAACTCAAGTTAAGCTGCCAAACTATATAGTCAACAATGGTCGCTGCCTTTGATTTATTAATATAAATACATAAAGATCAGACGTAATTGTATGGCTGCCAACTGTCCCGCTCCGCATCTGATTAGAACCAGCTTAAAAATTTAGTGCGTAGCTGTCGTTTTGCGTGATTGTCTCCTCCATCGGAACTTACTTATATAAAACGATTTAAGTTCACTTGGTGCTTCCAAGGATAAACCGGTACGGTTCGGTGGTTCAGAGGCACCATGAAACGGTATAAATTTTGTCTAAGTTGTTCGAACTAGAGGTTTGCGGCGATCACTTTATCGGCGGCGGCGGCGGCGTAGGCTCTATTATATACCGGCGGCGGCGGCGTGGGCCGCGCGCCGGCATACGCCGGTGTTCTTACTTTAAAAAGCTTGATTTTTCTATTTAAAAAAAAAGTATTTAGGAAAGGTTTTATTTGGATGTATTTAAGGACATCAAAGTTTTGGGCATTTCGGAAAGATCCGGGGTTTTTGCCTTAAAAACTCGCAGATCGTTCAAAAATTCTCAGTAGTAGCTCTTTGCGGAGGGATTGTCCCTCGTTCACTTACTCCAGGGGGGCTTCGAACCTAACCCCGGTCTTTGGAATTGGTACTGCTGCGTCTGCTGAAAAGAAATAGAGATACGTAAAATGGTCACACTTTTGTCTGTATATCACGTGCAAAGCGTAGTTTCACCTGGGGTTAACTCCTAATAATCGTCGCGACCACAATTTCTTTAAATAATTTGTGGCTCCTTGGCGGTCACGCACAAAGGCGACTTACGGTTGCTATTCATGGTCTATTAATACTCATGCCTCTCGTGGTACAGGGCGCATCCAGTTTTTTCGACCTACAATTCCCGATGTGCGAACAGTAGCAATCCCGACCACCAGTCGCTACCACGCCTCCTGACCCTCACACGATATGCCAGCACAGAAGCTATAGGACTGCGACTTCGAACACATATGTACCTTCGTCGACGTCACTTTCCTAGAAGCTCCAGGTGTAGTTCCGAAGACTTTCTAACGGATGTTTTTGTCGCGCTATGCTGCCGAGCTACACCAGAGAAACACCTTGAAACGTTAGGGAGTAACTATTCGGCCAAGGATGCCGCCCTCGAAATCATAAGCAGTCTAAGTGGATGGCATTGCGTAACTCATGGGTGAAAATCGTATAATTCTCAGCGCATCTACATAACTAAAAAATTACAAGGTCTCTGGATACAATTTTTAAAATGTAGATCAAATTTTGCAGACGTCTGTGTTCACAAAATTGATTTCAATAGTATCGTTAAATGAAAACGAAATTTTAGAATGGATGATCGCGTAGCTTCAGTTTTCAGACTAGTTCGACTGTCCACTACGTTATGGTAGTAGCACACACAGTCTTTAGTTCGACTGTCTTGGGAAAGCTTTTGCCTCACCACTTTGAGTGTTCTTGCGAAGGACACAGCCTCACCTGGTAAATATATGTGCCTACGTATTCACATTTGTAAAAGGAGCCGTAACGCGTAGGTTATATTTAAACTTGGTTGGTAGGCTATTAACAATGTTATTGACTCCAAGACCTAGTTTTGCATAAGGGCCGCCAACTTTAGGAAATGTCAAACCGGGAGACTTGTGTCTTGAAGGATGAAGTGTGAAAGTCAAAATTTACATTTCAGACGCTACAGTATAGTTTCACAAATAAACAACAGGTGTTTAAATGTAAGCCCAAGTGATCTTTCAGACCCTTCTCATACGTACATATATCCTCAACTTAAGTATGAGGTAAGAATCATTTCAAAGGAGTGTTTATGCCCCTAGAACCTACTAAAGGATTTTGCAACTGATTTCGCTTATTCCTTCAGCCAATCGCAATATAATTTTTTTTTTAAAATCGGCACCTTTTTTTGGTAATTTGCTTTTTTAACAACTTGAGGTCACTTTGAAAACATATTCGCCTTGGGCCATTTTATTTGCATTGTTAATTACCAATTTTTTGAAAAAATAAGCAAAGTGAGCATATAAATTTATTATAAAACTTTTCTTTTAGTGTTTTGTTTTAATAACTTGGTGAATTGGGTGATGCAAAGTCCGTGTTAAGCTGACATCGAAAGCGCCTGTTTTTTTTTAATAACTTATGAACAGTTATACTATTTTTACACAGACGGCTTATTGAATAATAAAGGCAATTTTCTACATTAAGACGCTTATTGAGCTCAATCTTCCCTACAAAATTCGAATCTATAATTATTTCATTAGTAGCTAATCGAATACCTAATGAAGTCAAAAGCACAATGCAACTCTGTTGGCAGCCTTCCGCTTGTTAGTTTTTGGTGCGTTCAGTGCTTAAAAATGTCATTTGTCAAAGTAAATGTCATTGTCTACATGGCGGAACGATACAAGGTGGCCGCATCGAACAGCTGATTATAACCTTTTTTATATATGTCACCATGCTGCCACCTTGTATCGTTCCGCCATGATTGTCTGTCAAATAGCATTGTCATTTTATTCGCTTGACATTTCATCCTTCATACTAATCGAGCTGTTACTTCTGTGTGAAAGCAAAAAATTTACGATTTCATTAGAAGGTGAAATGAGATCATTAAGTTTCTGTGTGAAAACAGTATTAGAAAGAGTTAAATTTCGCAATTAGTTTGGCGGCGGCGGCAGCGTTTATCGGCGGCGTATATCTCTAGTTCAAACCACTTAACCGAGCCGCTTGTATTTCTGAGGTGGCTTGAAGCTTGAGTTAGTAACAGTTTTGCATGTTATTAAGGTGTATGCAAACTATTCATTACTAGTCCTTTATACCGTCTTATTATTTCTTAGCAGATGTTAATTTCCAGTCTACAGGTGGTGTTGGATTTGCAGAGGAAAAAAGATACTTAACTACCAAGTTTTGTGCTCCCCCCTTGTGAACATGCTGGTCGCATAGATCCTTATTAACGAGAGCTTATTTTAACATGCGGTTTACATCGTCAACATATGCTAGACTAGGTTGGAAAAAGGTTCCTCTTGGCACAATTCAACAGTGTGCAATATATGGCAAGGGCTTGAGGCTGATCGACTTTGCTGTGGCTGGAAATATGTTCACCTGTAGTACCAGGATCTAGTATAAAAATATTCACCAAGTCACTTGAATGTCTCATTATCAAACACCATGAAATTAAATTGATCAAAATGTGGTACTACCAAGTGTACCGGTGTTTCGACCATTTGCCCTTAAACGTTAAAATGTCAGGTTTCAAGATTTTAGTGGACGATATTCAATGTACCAGTTTAGTTTATGATATAGCTATAACTGGGCTAAAATTTGTACAAACAAATTGTACTTAATCGTTTGTGGAAATAAAGTTTCCTTACTAATTACAGGGTACAGTTTTTGATTTGCTTATTAGAAAATTAAAGATATGTAGCAGGTGACCACGCTCCTCGTTCGCAGTAATTGACTCAGGGACTATAGACGGTAAAACATCGTCGCCATACTACAAAGAATTGGAGATTTGCAGGAATGTCAACTTTAAAATATTGTAACGAATTTACTTCCAAATCCTCTTATTCCAAATCTTCTGCTAACGTTCGAATCACTAAACTATTGAATAAATAACTCCAATATTTAATAATGCAAAATGGCCTTTATTAAAGTATTTCACAATAAATAACTCTACTATTGCCCGACAGATAGCGTGCTTAATAGAAACTGAGTTATTGCGCCTCGACTGTTGTTGCCTTTTATACTCTCTGATTTCCTCGTTCGCATCTTCTAGGCGCTTCCAATTCCAGAATCTACTAGTTGAGCATAATCTATCAAAATTCTCAGCTGTAACTACAATTGCACGATTTTATAGCTTCTCTCATTGCATACTTTCGGGAGTATCTCAGATATATGCATGTGGTCGTGCGTTGCTTCTCAGCTGCGTGTACGTACATATGTGTAGACATAGTGATTGATTCGTTTATGTAGATACAAGTGACTGTCTGCTTTATTGTTGTTGTGACTTCATTTACTTAGCATCAGACTAGGGATGTGAGTATCACTTATTGTTGCTAACATTTGTAATGGTCGCTATCAAAATTAATGTCAAACATTTTCATCGCCTACAGTTCGCGATAAAAACTTGTCGCAGGCGATAAAATGAAATTCTAGTTCGACTAATGGATGGCGCTGCTGTTGGTATTTGATCTAACTTATATCGCACTGAACGTACTATAAACCACAGCTAACTTCAATAGAGACTTTCCAAAAGAAAAAAATATATATATTGAGCGGCAATTTCCGAATCTATAAAAAGGCTGACCACATGACAGTTACCCTCTTTGGACAACCGACAAGTCATCGCCGAGTACCAGACTCGATTGCCGCCCAATTCGGACTTTAAAGTCCAACTTACGAATTCCCAGGTATGTATACATGGAAGTTAAATAGAAAAGTGCCAGGTTGTTGCATTTACTTATGCACATCCTTTTTGTTATAGTGCCATAGAAATTCCATTGGAGGGAAGAACCACACCCGACACCAAAATCTTACATCCACGACAGGTGTGGGTGTGGATACATTTTTATTACGAGTTGAAAAGTCAGAACACTAAGCAGCCTATAACGGGGCAGCAACAGCCTTTTGCTTTTGTTCTGTACAGGCACCAACCGCATATATGTACCAATGTACAGGCACAACTGCACCTAGGTGTTGTACTTTACCCATTCAGGCCGTTGCCACCCAACAAGGTGCAAGACAAATCCCATCTCAGTAGTCAGAGGCAAGCGGACGGGATAGGCGGTACCAGCAACAATTCGAACTAAACAAGAGTAGGGAAGAATAAGTGGAAACAGTCAGGAAAAGATTTGAAAAGTAAAAGCGATAGAGTGCGGAAAGTCTGAACGAAATATATATAGCCAAAGATATTTGGGCAACAAAAAGAGTTAAAATAACAACTACCGGACCTTAGAAAACAAAGAGTTGTTACAAAAAGAGAAAGGGAAAAGGAAAGAAATAAGTCGAGGATTAGTTAATTTAAAGGCGTGAATTAAATGCGAAGTGTATTATGCCAATGTATACTCGTAATAAGTTAAAAACATCCGAAGATGTTGAGTAGCTAAAAGAAAACTAAACACTTCTACAAGCTAGTGCATTATAAATAATTAATGTAAAAGTCATTGCCAGTCATATTGTGTTCGTTGTTGTTGCAAATACCAACCCCACCGCTTAGAAAAGCAAACGCAAAAATCTCAATTAAATCACAATCAGATTCAATCAAGTAAATGTTCGTATACTTCGCTGCGGACAATCAAAGAAGATATACCGATATAGATAGAAAACTACGTTTTCTATAGAACTGTTAAGTTAGGATTTTTATGTAACGAAAGAAAACGAAATTTGCTGTTAAGTACAACCAGCTGATTCAAGCTCCTACCTACCGCAACATCGCATAACAACTACAGCGATGGAAGGCCTTTCAACGCTGCAGCTGAACGCGAATTTGTAAGCACGTAAGTAATATATTTTCTATCTAATTCTTTCGTTACCATTTGTATTCAGCCGATCCATATCGCCGTAAATATGTACGTATGCCGGCAACCATTTTCCTTGGCTAAAGTTCATTTTCCATAGTGTTTGAAATTTTAAATTTTCAGTAATGCTGATTGGCATTTTCATAAATCGTGTATTTTCGCTATAAGCTCACTCGCACTCGTTCGGAATAGGTAGTTGGTGTCCATACCTACATACCTACATAATTACAAACGTACATTTGTCGATTTGGTGACAGCTAAACATTTACATAAAATCCGTGAAAACATTAATTGAAAAACCAACCGAAAAGATAAAATTCCACCTAGAGTTAATAAACGCATTAAGCGATAAAACTTGGTAGGTGAGTTGAGCTTATGACGCAGAATAGAAAACTAGTAAAATTTTGGACAATGGGCGTGGCACCGCCCACTTTTAAATGAAGGTAATTTAGAAGTTTTGCAAGCTGTAATTTGGCAGTCGTTGAAGACATCATGATCAAATTTGGCAGGAACGTTACTCTTGTTACTTTATAAATATTAGCAAAATCGAAGAACGACCACGCCCACTTTTAAAAAAAAATTTTTTTTCATTCAAATTTTAAAAGAAAAGTTAATATCTTTACAGCATATAAGTAAATTATGCCAAAATTCAACTCCAGTAATGATATGGTGCAGCAAAATACAAAAATAAAAGAAAATTTCAAAATGGGCGTGGCTGCGCCCTTTTTCATTTAATTTGTCTAGAATGCTTTTAATGCCATACGTCGAACAAAAATTAACCAATCCTTATGAAATTTGGTAGAGGCTTAGCTCCGAGGACGATAACTGTTTTCTGTGAAAAAGGGCGAAATCGGTTGAAGCCACGCCCAGTTTTTCTACACAGTCGATCGTCTGTCCTTCCGCTCGGCCGTTAACACGATAACTTGAGCAAAAATCGATATATCCTTACTAAACTCAGTTCACGTACTTATCTGAACTCACTTTGTATTGGTGTAAAAAATGGCCGAAATCCGACTATGACCACGCCCATTTTTTCGATATCGAAAATGAAAAAAATGCCATAATTATATACCATATACAAAAAAAGGAATGAAACATGGTAATTTTATTGGTCTATTGACGCAAAATATAACTTTAGAAAAAAACTTGGTAAAATGGGTGTGACACCTACCATATAACGTAGAAGAAAATGAAAAAGTTTTGCAGGGCGATATCAAAAGCCCTTGGAATCTTGGAAGGAATACTGTTCGTGGTATTACATATATAAGTAAATTAGCGGTACCCGACAGATGATGTTCTGGATCACCCTGGTCCACATTTTGGTAGATATCTCGAAAACGCCTTCTCATATACAACTAAGGGCCACTCCCTTTTAAAACCCTCATTAATACCTTTAATTTGATACCCATATCGTACAAACACATTCTAGAGTCACCCCTGGTCCACGTTTATGGCGATATCTCGAAAAGGCATCCACATATAGAACTAAGGCCCACTCCTTTTTAAAATACTCATTAACACCATTCATTTGATATCCATATCGTACAAACAAATTCTAGAGTCACCCCTGGTCCACCTTCATGTCGATATCTCGAAAAGGCGTCCACCTATAGAACTAAGGCCCACGCCTTTTTAAAATACTCATTAACACCTTTCATTTGATACCCATATCGTACAAACATATTCTAAAGTCTCCCCTGGTCTACCTTTATGGCGATATCTCGAAAAGGCGTCCACCTATAGAACTAAGGCCCACTCCCTTTTAAAATACTCATTAACACCTTTCATTTGATACCCATATCGTACAAACATATTCTAAAGTCTCCCCTGGTCTACCTTTATGGCGATATCTCGAAAAGACGAACACCTATAGAACGAAGGCCCACTCCCTTTTAAAATACTCATTAACACCTTTCATTTGATACCCATATCATACAAACGCATTATAGAGTCACCCCTGGTCCACCTTTATGGCGATATCTCGAAAAGGCGTTCACCTATAGAACTAAGACCCACGCCCTTTTAAAATACTCATTAACACCTTTGATTTGATACCCATATCGTACAAACAAATTCTAGAGTCACCCCTGGCCCACCTTTATGGCGATATATCGAAAGGGCATCCACCTATATATCTAAGGCCCACTCCCTTTTAAAATACTCATTAACACCTTTCATTTGATACCCATATCGTACAAACATATTCTAAAGTCTCCCCTGGTCTACCTTTATGGCGATATCTCGAAAAGACGAACACCTATAGAACGAAGGCCCACTCCCTTTTAAAATACTCATTAACACCTTTCATTTTATACCCATATCATACAAACGCATTATAGAGTCACCCCTGGTCCACCTTTATGGCGATATCTCGAAAAGGCGTTCACCTATAGAACTAAGACCCACGCCCTTTTAAAATACTCATTAACACCTTTGATTTGATACCCATATCGTACAAACAAATTCTAGAGTCACCCCTGGCCCACCTTTATGGCGATATATCGAAAGGGCATCCACCTATATATCTAAGGCCCACTCCCTTTTAAAATACTCATTAACACCTTTCATTTGATACCCATATCGTACAAACATATTCTAAAGTCTCCCCTGGTCTACCTTTATGGCGATATCTCGAAAAGACGAACACCTATAGAACGAAGGCCCACTCCCTTTTAAAATACTCATTAACACCTTTCATTTGATACCCATATCATACAAACGCATTATAGAGTCACCCCTGGTCCACCTTTATGGCGATATCTCAAAAAGGCATCCACCTATAGAACTAAGACCCACGCCCTTTTAAAATACTCATTAACACCTTTCGTTTGATACCCATATCATACAAACGCATTATAGAGTCACCCCTGGTCCACCTTTATGGCGATATCTCAAAAAGGCATCCACCTATAGAACTAAGACCCACGCCCTTTTAAAACCCTCATTAATACCTTTAATTTGATATCCATATCGTACAAAAACATTCTAGTGTCACCCGTGGCCCACCTTTATGGCGATATCTCAAAAAGGCATCCACCTATAGAACTAAGGCCCACTCCCTTTTAAAATACTCATTAACACCTTTCATTTGATACCCATATCGTACAAACATATTCTAAAGTCTCCCCTGGTCTACCTTTATGGCGATATCTCGAAAAGACGAACACCTATAGAACGAAGGCCCACTCCCTTTTAAAATACTCATTAACACCTTTCATTTGATACCCATATCATACAAACGCATTATAGAGTCACCCCTGGTCCACCTTTATGGCGATATCTCAAAAAGGCATCCACCTATAGAACTAAGACCCACGCCCTTTTAAAATACTCATTAACACCTTTCATTTGATACCCATATCATACAAACGCATTATAGAGTCACCCCTGGTCCACCTTTATGGCGATATCTCAAAAAGGCATCCACCTATAGAACTAAGACCCACGCCCTTTTAAAACCCTCATTAATACCTTTAATTTGATATCCATATCGTACAAAAACATTCTAGTGTCACCCGTGGCCCACCTTTATGGCGATATCTCAAAAAGGCATCCACCTATAGAACTAAGGCCCACTCCCTTTTAAAATACTCATTAACACCTTTCATTTGATACCCATATCGTACAAACATATTCTAAAGTCTCCCCTGGTCTACCTTTATGGCGATATCTCGAAAAGACGAACACCTATAGAACGAAGGCCCACTCCCTTTTAAAATACTCATTAACACCTTTCATTTGATACCCATATCATACAAACGCATTATAGAGTCACCCCTGGTCCACCTTTATGGCGATATCTCGAAAAGGCGTTCACCTATAGAACTAAGACCCACGCCCTTTTAAAATACTCATTAACACCTTTGATTTGATACCCATATCGTACAAACAAATTCTAGAGTCACCCCTGGCCCACCTTTATGGCGATATATCGAAAGGGCATCCACCTATATATCTAAGGCCCACTCCCTTTTAAAATACTCATTAACACCTTTCATTTGATACCCATATCGTACAAACATATTCTAAAGTCTCCCCTGGTCTACCTTTATGGCGATATCTCGAAAAGACGAACACCTATAGAACGAAGGCCCACTCCCTTTTAAAATACTCATTAACACCTTTCATTTGATACCCATATCATACAAACGCATTATAGAGTCACCCCTGGTCCACCTTTATGGCGATATCTCAAAAAGGCATCCACCTATAGAACTAAGACCCACGCCCTTTTAAAATACTCATTAACACCTTTCATTTGATACCCATATCATACAAACGCATTATAGAGTCACCCCTGGTCCACCTTTATGGCGATATCTCAAAAAGGCATCCACCTATAGAACTAAGACCCACGCCCTTTTAAAATACTCATTAACACCTTTCATTTGATACCCATATCATACAAACGCATTATAGAGTCACCCCTGGCCCACCTTTATGGCGATATATCGAAAGGGCATCCACCTATATATCTAAGGCCCACTCCCTTTTAAAATACTCATTAACACCTTTCATTTGATACCCATATCATACAAACGCATTATAGAGTCACCCCTGGTCCACCTTTATGGCGATATCTCAAAAAGGCATCCACCTATAGAACTAAGACCCACGCCCTTTTAAAATACTCATTAACACCTTTCATTTGATACCCATATCATACAAACGCATTATAGAGTCACCCCTGGTCCACCTTTATGGCGATATCTCAAAAAGGCATCCACCTATAGAACTAAGACCCACGCCCTTTTAAAATACTCATTAACACCTTTCATTTGATACCCATATCATACAAACGCATTATAGAGTCACCCCTGGTCCACCTTTATGGCGATATCTCAAAAAGGCATCCACCTATAGAACTAAGACCCACGCCCTTTTAAAATACTCATTAACACCTTTCATTTGATACCCATATCATACAAACGCATTATAGAGTCACCCCTGGCCCACCTTTATGGCGATATATCGAAAGGGCATCCACCTATATATCTAAGGCCCACTCCCTTTTAAAATACTCATTAACACCTTTCATTTGATACCCATATCGTACAAACATATTCTAAAGTCTCCCCTGGTCTACCTTTATGGCGATATCTCAAAAAGGCATCCACCTATAGAACTAAGACCCACGCCCTTTTAAAATACTCATTAACACCTTTCATTTGATACCCATATCATACAAACGCATTATAGAGTCACCCCTGGCCCACCTTTATGGCGATATATCGAAAGGGCATCCACCTATATATCTAAGGCCCACTCCCTTTTAAAATACTCATTAACACCTTTCATTTGATACCCATATCATACAAACGCATTATAGAGTCACCCCTGGTCCACCTTTATGGCGATATCTCAAAAAGGCATCCACCTATAGAACTAAGACCCACGCCCTTTTAAAATACTCATTAACACCTTTCATTTGATACCCATATCATACAAACGCATTATAGAGTCACCCCTGGCCCACCTTTATGGCGATATATCGAAAGGGCATCCACCTATATATCTAAGGCCCACTCCCTTTTAAAATACTCATTAACACCTTTCATTTGATACCCATATCGTACAAACATATTCTAAAGTCTCCCCTGGTCTACCTTTATGGCGATATCTCGAAAAGACGAACACCTATAGAACGAAGGCCCACTCCCTTTTAAAATACTCATTAACACCTTTCATTTGATACCCATATCATACAAACGCATTATAGAGTCACCCCTGGTCCACCTTTATGGCGATATCTCAAAAAGGCATCCACCTATAGAACTAAGACCCACGCCCTTTTAAAATACTCATTAACACCTTTCATTTGATACCCATATCATACAAACGCATTATAGAGTCACCCCTGGTCCACCTTTATGGCGATATCTCAAAAAGGCATCCACCTATAGAACTAAGACCCACGCCCTTTTAAAACCCTCATTAATACCTTTAATTTGATATCCATATCGTACAAAAACATTCTAGTGTCACCCGTGGCCCACCTTTATGGCGATATCTCAAAAAGGCATCCACCTATAGAACTAAGGCCCACTCCCTTTTAAAATACTCATTAACACCTTTCATTTGATACCCATATCGTACAAACATATTCTAAAGTCTCCCCTGGTCTACCTTTATGGCGATATCTCGAAAAGACGAACACCTATAGAACGAAGGCCCACGCCCTTTTAAAATACTCATTAACACCTTTCATTTGATACCCATATCATACAAACGCATTATAGAGTCACCCCTGGTCCACCTTTATGGCGATATCTCAAAAAGGCATCCACCTATAGAACTAAGACCCACGCCCTTTTAAAATACTCATTAACACCTTTCATTTGATACCCATATCATACAAACGCATTATAGAGTCACCCCTGGCCCACCTTTATGGCGATATATCGAAAGGGCATCCACCTATATATCTAAGGCCCACTCCCTTTTAAAATACTCATTAACACCTTTCATTTGATACCCATATCATACAAACGCATTATAGAGTCACCCCTGGTCCACCTTTATGGCGATATCTCAAAAAGGCATCCACCTATAGAACTAAGACCCACGCCCTTTTAAAATACTCATTAACACCTTTCATTTGATACCCATATCATACAAACGCATTATAGAGTCACCCCTGGTCCACCTTTATGGCGATATCTCAAAAAGGCATCCACCTATAGAACTAAGACCCACGCCCTTTTAAAATACTCATTAACACCTTTCATTTGATACCCATATCATACAAACGCATTATAGAGTCACCCCTGGTCCACCTTTATGGCGATATCTCAAAAAGGCATCCACCTATAGAACTAAGACCCACGCCCTTTTAAAATACTCATTAACACCTTTCATTTGATACCCATATCATACAAACGCATTATAGAGTCACCCCTGGTCCACCTTTATGGCGATATCTCAAAAAGGCATCCACCTATAGAACTAAGACCCACGCCCTTTTAAAATACTCATTAACACCTTTCATTTGATACCCATATCATACAAACGCATTATAGAGTCACCCCTGGCCCACCTTTATGGCGATATATCGAAAGGGCATCCACCTATATATCTAAGGCCCACTCCCTTTTAAAATACTCATTAACACCTTTCATTTGATACCCATATCGTACAAACATATTCTAAAGTCTCCCCTGGTCTACCTTTATGGCGATATCTCGAAAAGACGAACACCTATAGAACGAAGGCCCACTCCCTTTTAAAATACTCATTAACACCTTTCATTTGATACCCATATCATACAAACGCATTATAGAGTCACCCCTGGTCCACCTTTATGGCGATATCTCAAAAAGGCATCCACCTATAGAACTAAGACCCACGCCCTTTTAAAATACTCATTAACACCTTTCATTTGATACCCATATCATACAAACGCATTATAGAGTCACCCCTGGTCCACCTTTATGGCGATATCTCAAAAAGGCATCCACCTATAGAACTAAGACCCACGCCCTTTTAAAACCCTCATTAATACCTTTAATTTGATATCCATATCGTACAAAAACATTCTAGTGTCACCCGTGGCCCACCTTTATGGCGATATCTCAAAAAGGCATCCACCTATAGAACTAAGGCCCACTCCCTTTTAAAATACTCATTAACACCTTTCATTTGATACCCATATCGTACAAACATATTCTAAAGTCTCCCCTGGTCTACCTTTATGGCGATATCTCGAAAAGACGAACACCTATAGAACGAAGGCCCACTCCCTTTTAAAATACTCATTAACACCTTTCATTTGATACCCATATCATACAAACGCATTATAGAGTCACCCCTGGTCCACCTTTATGGCGATATCTCGAAAAGGCGTTCACCTATAGAACTAAGACCCACGCCCTTTTAAAATACTCATTAACACCTTTGATTTGATACCCATATCGTACAAACAAATTCTAGAGTCACCCCTGGCCCACCTTTATGGCGATATATCGAAAGGGCATCCACCTATATATCTAAGGCCCACTCCCTTTTAAAATACTCATTAACACCTTTCATTTGATACCCATATCGTACAAACATATTCTAAAGTCTCCCCTGGTCTACCTTTATGGCGATATCTCGAAAAGACGAACACCTATAGAACGAAGGCCCACTCCCTTTTAAAATACTCATTAACACCTTTCATTTGATACCCATATCATACAAACGCATTATAGAGTCACCCCTGGTCCACCTTTATGGCGATATCTCAAAAAGGCATCCACCTATAGAACTAAGACCCACGCCCTTTTAAAATACTCATTAACACCTTTGATTTGATACCCATATCGTATAAACAAATTCTAGAGTCACCCCTGGTCCACCTTTATGTCGATATCTCGAAAAGGCGTTCACCTATAGAACTAAGACACGCCCTTTTAAAATACTCATTAACACCTTTCATTTGATACCCATATCGTACAAACAAATTCTAGAGTAACCCCTGGTCCACCTTTATGGCGATATCTCGAAAAGGCATCCACATCTCGAAAACGCCTTCTCATATACAACTAAGGGCCACTCCCTTTTAAAACCCTCATTAATACCTTTCATTTGATACCCATATCATACAAACGCATTATAGAGTCACCCCTGGTCCACCTTTATGGCGATATCTCGAAAAGGCATCCACCTATAGAACTAAGGCCCACACCCTTTTAAAATACTCATTAGCACCTTTCATTTGATACCCATATTGTACAAACGCATTCTAGAGTCAACCCAGGTCCACTTTTATAACGATATTCCGAAATGCGTCCACCTATAGAACTTAGGCCCACTCCCTTTTAAAATACTCATTAACACCTTTCATTTGATACCCATATCGTACAAACATATTCTAAAGTCTCCCCTGGTCTACCTTTATGGCGATATCTCGAAAAGACGAACACCTATAGAACGAAGGCCCACTCCCTTTTAAAATACTCATTAACACCTTTCATTTGATACCCATATCATACAAACGCATTATAGAGTCACCCCTGGTCCACCTTTATGGCGATATCTCGAAAAGGCGTTCACCTATAGAACTAAGACCCACGCCCTTTTAAAATACTCATTAACACCTTTGATTTGATACCCATATCGTACAAACAAATTCTAGAGTCACCCCTGGTCCACCTTTATGGCGATATCTCGAAAAGGCGTTCACCTATAGAACTAAGACACGCCCTTTTAAAATACTCATTAACACCTTTCATTTGATACCCATATCGTACAAACAAATTCTAGAGTAACCCCTGGTCCACCTTTATGGCGATATCTCGAAAAGGCATCCACATCTCGAAAACGCCTTCTCATATACAACTAAGGGCCACTCCCTTTTAAAACCCTCATTAATACCTTTAATTTGATACCCATATCGTACAAACACATTCTAGAGTCACCCCTGGTCCACGTTTATGGCGATATCTCGAAAAGGCATCCACATATAGAACTAAGGCCCACTCCTTTTTAAAATACTCATTAACACCATTCATTTGATATCCATATCGTACAAACAAATTCTAGAGTCACCCCTGGTCCACCTTCATGTCGATATCTCGAAAAGGCGTCCACCTATAGAACTAAGGCCCACGCCTTTTTAAAATACTCATTAACACCTTTCATTTGATACCCATATCGTACAAAAACATTCTAGAGTCAGCCCTGGCCCACCTTTATGGCGATATCTCAAAAAGGCATCCACCTATAGAACTAAGGCCCACACCCTTTTAAAATACTCATTAGCACCTTTCATTTGATACCCATATTGTACAAACGCATTCTAGAGTCAACCCAGGTCCACTTTTATAACGATATTCCGAAATGCGTCCACCTATAGAACTTAGGCCCACTCCCTTTTAAAATACTCATTAACACCTTTCATTTGATACCCATATCGTACAAACAAATTCTATAGTCACCCCTGGTCCACGTTTATGGCGATATCTCGAAAAGGCGTCCACATATAGAACTAAGGCCCACGCCCTCTTAAAATACTCATTAACACCTTTCATTTGGTACTCATATCGTACAAACAAATTCTAGAGTCACACCCCTGGTCCATCTTTACGGCGATATCTCGAAAAGGCGTACATCTATAGAACTTAGGCCCACGCTCTTTTAAAATACTCATTAATACCTTTTATTTGATACCCATATCGTACAAACAAATTCTCGAGTCAGGCCTGGTCCACCTTTATGGCGATATCCCTAAATGGCGTCCATCTATAGATCTATGGCCCACTTCCTCTTAAAATACTCTTTAATACCTTCCATTTGATACGCATGTCATACAAACACATTCCAGGGTTACCCTAGGTTCCTTTTACAACATGGTGATTTCCCTTACTTTGTCTCCACAGCTCTCAACTGAGTATGTAATGTTCGGTTACACCCGAATTTAGCCTTCCTTACTTGTTTTTGTGTGCCTTTGATCCAATTGATCTATTTGGAATTGCATTTGCTTTTTTATACTCAGTTGAGCAGAGCTCACAGAGTATATTAAGTTTGATTGGATAACGGTTGGTTGTACATATATAAAGGAATCGAGATAGATATAGACTTCCATATATCAAAATAATCAGGATCGAAAAAAAATTTGATTGAGCCATGTCCGTCCGTCCGTCCGTCCGTCCACGATAACTTGAGTAAATTTTGAGGTATCTTGATGAAATTTGGTATGTAGGTTCCTGAGCACTCATCTCAGATCGCTATTTAAAATGAACGATATCGGACTATAACCACGCCCACTTTTTCGATATCGAAAATTTCGAAAAACGGAAAAAGTGCGATAATTCATTACAAAAGACAGATAAAGCGACGAAACTTGGTAGATGAGTTGAACTTATGACGCAGAATAGCAAATTAGTAAAATTTTGGACAATGGGCGTGGCACCGCCCACTTTTAAAAGAAGGTAATTTAAAATTTTGCAAGCTGTAATTTGGCAGTTGTTGAAGATATCATGATGAAATTTGGCAGGAACGTTACTCCTATTACTATATCTACGCTTAATAAAAATTAGCAAAATCGGAGAAGGACCACGCCCACTTTTGAAAAAATGTTTTTTTTAAAGTAAAATTTTAACAAAAAATTTAATATCTTTACAGTATATAGGTAAATTATGTCAACATTCAACTCCAGTAATGATGTGGTGCAACAAAATACAAAAATAAAAGAAAATTTCAAAATGGGCGTGGCTCCGCCCTTTTTCATTTAATTTGACTAGGATACTTTTAACGCCATAAGTCGACCAAAAATTAACCAATCCTTTTGAAATTTGGTAGGGGCATAGATTTTATGACGTTAACTGTTTTCTGTGAATCGGTTGATGCCACGCCCAGTTTTTATACACAGTCGTCCGTCTGTCCCTCCGCGTGGCCGTTAACACGATAACTTGAGCAAAAATCGACATATCTTTAATGAACTTAGTTCACGTGCTTACTTGAACTCACTTTATCTTGGTATGAAAAATGAACGAAATCCGACTATGACCACGCCCACTTCTTCGATATCGAAAATTACGAAAAATTAAAAAAATGCCATAATTCTATACCAAATACGAAAAAAGGGATGAAACATGGTAAGGTAATTGGATTGTTTTATTGACGCGAAATATAACTTTAGAAAAAACTTTATAAAATGGTTGTGACACCTACCATATTATGTAGAAGAAAATGAAAAGGTCTGCAGGGCGAAATAAAAAACCCTTAAAATCTTGGCAGGTATTACATATATAAATAAATTAGCGGTATCCAACAGATAATGTTCTGGGTCACCCTGGTCCACGCCCACTTCTTCGATATCGAAAATTACGAAAAATTAAAAAAATGCCATAATTCTATACCAAATACGAAAAAAGGGATGAAACATGGTAAGGTAATTGGATTGTTTTATTGACGCGAAATATAACTTTAGAAAAAACTTTATAAAATGGTTGTGACACCTACCATATTATGTAGAAGAAAATGAAAAGGTCTGCAGGGCGAAATAAAAAACCCTTAAAATCTTGGCAGGTATTACATATATAAATAAATTAGCGGTATCCAACAGATAATGTTCTGGGTCACCCTGGTCCACATTTTGGTCGATATCTGGAAAACGCCTTCACATATACAACTACCACCACTCCCTTTTAAAACTCTCATTAATACCTTTAGTTTGATACCCATATCGTACAAACTCATTCTAGAGTCACCCCTGGTCCACCTTTATGGCGATATCTCGAAACGGCATCCACCTATGGAACTAAGGATTACTCCCTTTTAAAAAACTCATTAACACCTTTCTTTTGATACCCATATTGTACAAACAAATTCTAAGGTCACCCTTGGTCCACCTTTATGGCGATATCTCGAAAATGCGACCACCTATGGAACTAAGGATTACTCCCTTTTAAAATACTCATTAACACCTTTCGTTTTATGCCCATATTGTACAAACAAATTCTAGGGTCACCCCTGATCCACCTTTATGGCGATATCTCGAAACGGCGTCCACCTATGGAACTAAGGATTACTCCCTTTTAAAATACTCATTAACACCTTTCATTTGATACACATATCGCACAAACGCATTCTAGAGTCACCTCTGGTCCACCTTTATGGCAATATCTCGAAAAGGCGACCACCTATACAACAACCACCACTCCCTTTTAAAAGCCTCATTAATACCTTTAATTTGATACCCATATCGTACAAACACATTCTAGAGTCACCCCTGGTCCACTTTTATGGCGATATTTCGAAACGGCATCCACCTATAGAACTAAGGCCCCCTCCCTTTTAGAATACTCATCAACACCATTCGTTTGATGCCCATATTGTACAAACAAATTCTAGGGCCACCCCTGGTCCACCTTTATGGCGATATCTCGAAACGGCGTCCACCTATGGAACTAAGGATTAATCCCTTTTAAAAGCCTCATTAATACCTTTAATTTGATACCCATATCGTACAAACGCATTCTAGAGTCAATCCTGATCCACCTTTATGGCTATATCCCTAAATGGCGTCCACCTATAGAACTATGGCCCACTCCCTCATAAAATACTCTTTAATGCCCTTCATTTGATACGCATGTCATACAAACACATTCCAGGGTTTCCCTCGGTTCATTTTCCTACATGGTTATTTTCCCTTATGTTGTCACCATAGCTTTCAACTGAGTATGTAATGTTCGGTTACACCCGAACTTAACCTTCCTTACTTGTTATTCATAAATCTCTCTGAGTAGGAAACCCAAATCAATAGAGATATAAGAGTTTAAACTTTAACATTTTTATTAGCCCCGTGTAAAACCAATAAGTATGTAGGCGAGAATTTGTTGTTATTAAGAACCAATTCATATAGTTTGAAGTTTATTGATGTTGAAATTACGAGGGTTACTCGTCAAAGAAGTTGGTTTAGCTACCATTAGAATTAGAAATTGTTTAATAAAACCCAAATATGAATTTATAAAGTTTTCAAGAAAACAAACTATCATGTGTTAAGTCTTTCTTCTAATTCCTGGTAGGCATGGCAACATAAAAGGTAAGAGAAATTAATGTGGGTATCTTCCAATGCAAGTTTAGAGTGAAAATCATGGTAGGGTAGGGTGCAGAACGCAAGAGTCGAATGTCGCCATAGACCTTGCGCCCTAATACACACTCGTAAGGGGAAGTTTCAAATATTCTTAAATATATTTTTTAAGTTACTTCATCAAGACTTGATATTTTTTTTGTTTAATTCGAGGAGGTTTCTCCCTTTTTCGTTTCTGCCCGGAGTTCTATAAATTAAAGTTTGTGTAATTGAGGTTGAGTATCGGCAAAAACCCACCCCACGCCGAAAGAGCAAAGGCACGAGAGGGCTCCATCCGCCGAGACCCCTTCAACCTTTTGTAGTCGAGAATGCTAGGAGTCTAGTTCAGTTTTTTTGACACTAGCTTGCATTCACCTACATTCAACTAAATGCTCCTGTGATCTCACCTTGCCACATCCCGTTGTGCTATGTCCCATCGGTACCTAAACACGTTACCTCACCTACATCTTTGGCTTCCCATTAAGGAGCCAGCGAGCACAAAGATCACATTGCATTCGAATTAACATTACACATTCGTAACGATATAATAAATCTTTTTACGCACAAACAGTGAAACATGGAATGCTTCTGACGGGACAGAAGCATACGATTTTTCCACTCGGCTATCAAATTTGCTTTCTGAAAGTAATCGTCGACCTAGCAAGCAGTAGGCGCACATTTCGTACAGCCGCTGCGAATATTATGTAGGTGGAAAGGTCAGAAAGGAGGTCTGATACTAGCTGATAATGCACAAAAACTCTATCAAAAAATCTTCCAGATGTCGCAGGGTTTCAAAAGCACTGCAAACTCTAGTGACAGTTGTGGAAAACTAATAGCCGACGTACAGAACGTACTTGAGTTGAAGCAAAAACACTTCTAGTTTCTAAACCCGATACCTCAATTCCTGACGACGGAATATACTGTCTACCACCTATAACGAGGTGGACGTCGTAATATTCCAGATTAAAAAATTAGTAAAGCATCAGAAAAAGACGAACTATTGGCCGAAATGTTGAGAATCAGCCTGTAAGGTTGCATTTGGGATATTGTGCGAAAGACCGAAGCCCAAAGACCAAGCTGCTTGTAGCTCATCACTGTAGCTTCAGATCCTGTAAATCTACTATCTATCATATCTTGACGATATACCCAATCCTGCAGAAGAGTCGCGTTAGAGAATCTGTGAACTTCAAACCAGTTTGGGCAGCGCAAAAAAATTGCTTGTAAGCTGCTTTGTCTGCATGTTTTGCTTTGCAAAATGATGTGCAATATCACTCGGCCCGTAAAGGTTGGAAAAGACCTCTAAAAGAATAAAATATATACAATTGGCGCGATTTACCTCCGAGGAGAATTAGGCCGAGCTTCTCTTACAATTTTCATTGTGCTCCTTTTAACATATATTTTATACCGATCCGAACGGCAGTTGCGAGGGAGATTAATTTTCACTGCCAAGATTGTCATAAGTGTTTGCCAAACCACTACCGAGGGACGACACCGCTTAGACAATTTTTTTTCTGATTGAAAAAACTTTTTCATTCTTTACTTTTTGATTTTGCTCTGCCCGGAACTTGAACCCAGGGCCTGCGGTGTGGTAGGCGGAGCACGCTACTACCACACCACGATGTTGGAAAGGACCTCTCGGAGCCGTCAATTAATGAGAATAAGTGAAGACGGTCCGGTCCAAAAGTATTTCTATCGACACGTTCACTGCGTTTGTGGAAACCGATTGGGGTTTAAATTTTTATTTTCTTTTGAATTGGAAACTAGCCATGAGGTTATATGTTTCTGTTATACCAAATGATGGTGGTGATGTGGCGAAATATGCCCCAAATGATCATGATGCACGGCACTTAGATGATGATGATGATGTAAATGTTGAAGTTTTTTATCACTTGACATATTTATTTGCAACACTTATATAAACTGGTATAAAAAACTTGAACACAATTTAGTTACAGTAAGGAAGACGTGCCTTAAAACGTCTATTCGCGGAAGCAAATCGCGTTCGACTAACTAAATACTAACCGATTATTTAGTTTACCAAGAAATTTTAATGAAGATGAGCTTCATTTAACCTATGAAAAGTTGAAACGTTAAATGCGTTGCAGATAGCAACATAACAATGCATACCGACAGATGTTGTTGTTATTGGCAATAAAAATCAAACTTATGGAATTTATTGTAACATAACGCAAGGCGTTTCACCACAGTCATGACTGCAATTCGTAGTTACTGAGGGGAGAGCCTAACAGGAGGTGATATAGTGGAAAAAATTGGTACAATGGCAACGGTTGTTGTTGTTATTAGGTCATTCACATGACGGCATAGTAATTTGTACCATCAAAAATATGAAATAGGAGCGGGTCATACAAATTCAATAACAAAGCGAACATAAAAAGTTGGAAATCGTTACACCATTGTAATATTTTTATGTGTGTGTGTGGCTAAATTTGTATGTATATGTGTATATGCTTATTTAAATACCGTTAATGCTCGCGCTTTTCTATGATCCTCCGCTGTTTATGTGCAAACTTAGCTACGTTCCGGAAACGGAAATTTGTCGAACACCAATTGAGCACAGTCAACAGGGTCGGTATGTACAGTGTATCCATTTGACGTTGTTGTGATCAAATAATATGCGAGTTCATAACAAAATTTCAGAAAAATCTCTGCCCTTTATATTTTGGCGAATATTAGCATTTCGATACATCACTAAGCTGCTACTAAATAAATAAGCAAGCAGCCACACATATATACATGTAAACATTAAAGCACGGTTGCCACAACATGTTTCCATTTGGGACAAAAATTCATCGAAAATAAGGAACAAATCTCAAAGAAAAACCAAATTTTTTTATTATATAAATTAGTTGATTTACAAGCAACTTGGCAATTCCCAAATGTGACGAATTCGTTATAAAATCTTTAATTTCAGGTTGTGGTAAAGTACAATTTCATACACTTTCATTTTGATAAAAAGCCTTATATAAATATTTGTTTTAACGAAAAACCTTAGAGGAAAACCCGTACCGCAAGCCAAACTAGTTTTATTTTTAAACCAAATATCTCCAGAGCTCAGCTGTATAAATTTTAGTATAAAGTCAGTCCTAAGAGTTAAACAAAAATTGTTTCCAATAGCTGGGTATTTACATTTTTTTTATAATAAGCAAAATTAATTCTATATTCTTCTGTTTACCAAAACACCCTCACTCTTCATTTATCCCATTCAGATTCAGTAAGTGACAAATTTGAAATGTAAACTTTTTTTCCATATAATTTGTTTAAGAGAAAAATGTACATTTCAAGACTCACATTTATTGAATCTAGCCTCAGTCCTCAGATTAACCATTGAAAAGTCTTAAAAGTTTCAACTATGTAGTAATGGAATTTTGGTCATATTTAACTAGATACTGCTCTCCAACGGGAATTTAGCACAAGCGTTTATATCCACGTTGAGCATTTGTATATTTATCGCTTAAAAAAATTGTTTCTGCCGTATTTCTAATAAAAGATATATATGTGTGTGAGATGGCAGCTCTGAATCATACTAATAACACCCCTGTACGAAGTAGAGAAGAGGAACAAGAGCAAAGATAAAAAGTCAGTCGTCATCGTAACCACTCAGCAGCAGCAGTCGTAATTTTGCAGTAATTTTTGCTAACCCTTAATTTTCATTTCACTTTCATTTTCTAATAATTTTTCTTAACGTACTTAATTACTATTTAATAATAAATGAAGCATATTCAAGCTTACATATATATATGCCGAATGTTGACATCACAATGCTGTTAGTAAATAATCGCAACAACAAAACACAGCACGCAGCGGCACTTATGTACAAGGCAACGAAGAGATATCTTACATACATACATGTACTCATCAGCCGAAGTAATTACTCGCATATACACACGCATATGGCTAGTAGAAAAGAATAAACTACAAACATACATGCATATGGCTGGTAACGAAGCATGAAATACAACTATTCGCGAAATTACTAGACATTAGGAGACATGGATGAATCAGAAAACCGAGAGTATAAAAGCAGCACAAGCTGAGGAATCAGTAATCAGTTCGATTTAAACACGCTATTAGTTGTGAAGTGAAGTATAATTGTGAAGTACCCCAAAGTAGTCTAAATAAGGTCAGTTTGCAATACTGAATACTGGAGTGATTTATTCAACAGTTTAGCGATTCGAACGTTAACAGAAGGCGCAAAAATGACCAGGATTTTCCTAAATTCGTTACAATATATAGCTTCTTAAATATGAAATATTTTAATATCACCATTGGCAGACAAACTTTTTCTGATTGAAGTCTTTAGTGGAGGCCGGAATATATATAAACTTTTAATTCTGTAACTGATATTGAATTTGACAGTTGTATAGCAGAAACGCCATTAACTTCAAAAAACACAAAGAAAATATAGCCGCATCATAGTGTGAGGCGTACGCAAGAAGACACTTTCCAGAGTGAGTCAACGATTTCAATAAATGCCTAGTATCTTGCTCTGCTTAACACCACAATATTCTTGGACTTCCTTAAACTCATTAATTGGCTTTGGGCTGTGTGAGAATGCTTACATAGGATTTCTTAGTAAAAACCATGGTGAATTCATACAAGTGGCGAATGTTTGAAAAAAAGCGTTCACAATAGTAAACAGCCTGTATCAGTGTTAAATCGCTGTTCGATTACTAAACAATTTGCTCAACAGCGTTTTTCAACCATTTTTGTAAACGACTGGTACATTGCATTATTTACATATTTTAAAATGTTTTCTTAACTCGCTGCTCCTATTTTCTCTATTGACTAGGTTTTAGAAATCAAAAAAGTAAAATGTAGTCTGATTTTCTGTATACAAATTTAAAAAGCAAAAGCTGATTTGAAACACAAATGGACAACTCGTGGCACTTCAATTTATAAACTGCGAGCAAAAAACAAGCCTTTCTTTCATTTTCTGGCCGTTTGCGACAGCCGTTCTCCTTGTCAGCAATTATTTGACAGATATCTATGGCAATGGAGGAATAGAAAGATTTTTCACTTGTATGAATTCACAATAGTAAGAACTTTTTAAGAGTCACTTTTTGTTTGATATGTCGATATAATGCTTCACAAACTCTCAATACCTATTGGTATGCTTGCACGCATAACTTGAGCATAAGTTAAGGGAGAGGCAAGTGCACTTAATATAAAACAAGTCAGTCTCAAGTTTTGATTTATAGTGTTTTTTTTCTACACGAAAATGTCGCCACTTTCAGGGGCAAACATTTTTAACCCCAGTGAGAAAACGTACGTCTGTGAGACGTTAAGTTAATTTATTCAATTGAAGTATAAAAAAATGTATTTTATTTAAATTTTTTTGCTATAAGCTGAGGTGCTCCGAAAAAGACTGATTTTTGTCCCAAGACAAGTCAAACTTAATTTTTAATATATTAAAAAACAATATTTTTCTTTAAAAAACATTTAAAACAAGTGAATATATATCAAATAAATGATTAAAAAAAACCAAAAAAATGTAAGTTTTGTTTTATATCTTTAGGGTCCTTAAACTTGAACACGTCTCTCAGACATACGTTATCTTTCTAGGGTAAAAAATAACGTTATCTTTCTAGGGTTAAGATTCTCACTTTGCCCTGTGAAATTGTAGCTCACTTAAAATGTTCAGTGCCACCCTGCATGACTTGAAAAGAACAAAAATTGCCAAAATGAAATGCCAAAATTTTGCATGCTTTATACGAGCTGCTTTATCGTAGGTTATTTATGTTTGTTAGAAATTGATAGATAGTATACTGTGTTCAATTGTCAATGTGATTCATCAGCTGATTGACAGGGCTGTTCTCTGCACCGTCAATGGCAGCGAGGGCAAGTAATGTTACATTTTTTGCCATTTTTAGGGGTAGATTTTTGAGAAAAGATAATGATGCCCTCTATTGAGTCTACGCTGATTTTACAACAGAACTCAACTTTTTGAAGAATTGGAGTGAAGACGACATTTTCATGTAGAAAAGAAAACACTATTAGTTTTCAATTTAAGATTGGCTTAATCAGCGGCAACCCCGTCAAACTTGTTTGAGGCGCGCGTGAATTTCCA